>NW_022141905.1:0-9918 GCF_007565055.1 Rhinopithecus roxellana | reverse complement strand
TATACGTATATCTATTATATCTATTATGTATATACTTTATATCTATATCTATTGTATCTATTATGTCTATATTTTATACCTATACTTATCATATCTATTATGTCTACATTTTATACATCTATCTGTTATATCTACTATGTCTATATTTTATTCGAATATGTATTATATATTATGTCTATTTTTTATACCTATATCTATTCTATCTATTATGTCTATTTTAAACGTATATGATATCTATTTTATACCGGTATCTATTATATGTATTATGTCTTCATTTTATACCTATAAATATTTATCTATTATGTCTATATTTTACACCGATATCTATTATATCTATTATGTCTATATTTTATACCTATATGCATTATACCTATAATGTCTATATTTTAAACCTATATCTAGTATATCTATTATGTCTGTATTTTTTACCTATACCTATTATATCCATTATATCTATATATTATACCTACATCGATTATATCTGTATTTTATACCTATATTATATCTATATATCTATATTTATTACCTATATCTATTATATATATTAATGTATATTTATACCTATATCTATTATATCTATATTTTATACCTATATCTATTATATCTATTATTATATATTTATACCTATATCTACATCCATTATATGTATATTTTATACCTATATCTATTATATATATTATATCTGTATTTTATACCTGTATATAATATATCTGTTAAATCTTATTTGATACCTATATCTATTATGTGTATATTTTATAACTAATTTATGGTTATCTATTTTGTCTATATTTATACCTATATCTATGGTACCTATTATGTATGTATTTTATACCTACATCTATTATGTCTGTATTTGACACCTATGTCTATTATATCTGTTGTCCTATTTTTTATCTATATGTATTATGTCTATATTTTATACCTATATCTATTATATCTATTTTACTATATTTTATAACTATATCTATTATAATATTACATCTATATTTTATACCTATATCTATTATATATATTATATCTATATTTTATAACTATACCTATTATGTCAATATTTTAATACCTATAGAGATTGCATCTATTATGTCTATATTTTATACGTATATCAATTATGTCTATGTTTCATACCTATATCTATTATATCTATTATGTCTATATTTTATATATATATTTTATCTGTTATGTCTATATTTTATACCTATACATATTATAATCTATTATGTCTATATTTTATACCTATACCTATTATGTCTGTATATTATACTAAATGTATTACGTGTATTATATATATATTTTATACCTATATCTATTATATCTATTATGTCTATATTTTATAACTATAACTATTATATCTATTATGCATATATTTTATACGTATGTATATTATATCTGTTATGTCTACATTTTATATCTGTATCTATTATGTGTATTAGTCTATATTTTATACCTATATATATTATATCTATATTTTATACTTATATGTGTTATAACTATTATGTCTATATGTAGATTCTATATCTGGTTATATCTATTCTGACTATATTTTATACCGATATCTATTATGGCTATATTTGATACCTATATCTATTGTATCTGTTATATCTATATTTTGTACCTATATCTATTATATCTATTATATCTATGTTTTATACCTATACCTATTATGTTTAGATTTTTTACCTATATCTGTTATAACTATTTTATCTTTAATGTATAACTAAATCTGTTATATATATTCTGTCTATATTTTATACCTATATCTATTAAGTATATATTTTGTACTTGTATTTATTATATCTATCAGGTCCTTATTTTATACCTATATCTATTATATCTATTATGTGTATATTTTATCCTATATCTATTATATCTATTATGTGTATATTTATACCTATATCTATAATTTCTATTTCTTATACCTATATCTTTTATATCTTTTACGTCTATATTTATACTTTTCTATTATATCTATTATGTCTATTTTTTATACCTCTATATATTATATCTATTATGTCTATATTTTATACCTTTATCTATTATATCTCTTATGTCTATATTTTATATATATATATCTATTATATCTATTATATCTTTATTTTATACCTGTATCTATTATATCTATTATATCTATATTTTATATCTATATCTATTATATCTATTTTTATACATAATTCTATTATATCTATACGTCTATATTTTATACCTATATTTACTATATCTATATTTTACACCTGTATCTATTATATCTATTTTATCTATATTTTATAACCTATGTGTATTATATCTATTCTGTCTATAGTTTTTTACCTATATCTATTACATCTATTATATCTATAATTTATATCTATATCAATTATGTCAAATATGTCCACATTTTATACCTATATCTATTATATCTCTTATGTGTATATTTTATACCTTAATCTATATATCTATTATGTCTATATTGTGTACTTATATCTATTTTGTCTATATTTTATATCTATATTATTATATCTATTATGTCTATATTTTATAAACTATATCAATGATATCTATTATGTCTATATTTTATACCTCTATTATATCTATAATGTCTATATTTTATACTTTTATCTATTATGTCTATATTTTATACCTATATCTATTATGTCTATATTTCATACCAATATCTATTATATATATTGTGTCTATATTTTATACCTCTATTATATCTATTATATTTTATACCTATATATATTATGTCTATATATTCTACCTCTATCCATTATATTTATTATGTCTATGTTTTATAACTATATATATTATGTCTATATTTTATACCTTTATCTATTATATCTATTATATCTCTATTTTATACCTATACCTATGTCTGTATTTCATACCTATATTATATCTATTATGTCTATATTTTATATATATTATATCTATTATGGCTACATTTTATACCTGTAAATATTTATATATTATGTCTATATTTTATACCTCTATTATATCTATTATGTCTATATTTCATACCTATGTCTGTTTATATCCATTATGTCTATATTTTATACCTATGTCTATTATATCTATTAGGTCTCTATTTATACCTATACCTGTCTATATTTTATACCTATATCTATAGTAACTATTATGCCTGTATTTTTATACCTATATGTATTATATTTTTTACCTATATCTATTATATCTATTATGTCTCTATTTAATACCTATATCTATTATATTCATTATGTCTATATTTTATACCTATGTCTATTATGTCTATGTTTTATACCTATGTCTATTATATTTATTATATTTATATTATATAACTATATCTATTATATCTGCATTTTATAACTATATTATATCTATAATATCTATATTTTATACCTATATCTATTTTATCTATATTTTATACCTGTATCTATTATACTATGTCTATATTTTATACCTATATCTGCTATATCGATTATGTCTATATTTTACACCTATAACTATTATATCTATATTTTATACCTATCTCTATTACATCTATATTTTATACCTATATCTATATTATATCTATATTTTATACATATATCTATTTATATTTTATACCTATGTCTATTATATCTATTATATCTGTATTTTGTTCCTGTATTATATTTGATACCTGTATTATGTCTACATTTTATACCTATAGCTATTATATCTGTCTATACTTTATTCCTATATATATTATATCCATTATGTCTACCTTTTTTACCTATATCTATCATATCTATTATATCAATATTTTATACCTATATCTATTATATCTATGTCTATATTTTCTACCTATATCTATTTTGTCTATTTTTTATACCTATATCTATTTTACCTATTATGTCTATATTTTATACCTATATCTATTATATCGATTATGTCTATATCTTATACCTATATCTATTATATATATTATGTTTATATTCATATCTATATCTATTATATCTATTATGTCTATATTTTATACCTCTATTTTTATATATATTTGGTCTATATTGTATGTTTATTTCAATTATGTGTATATTTTTTCCTATATCTATTATATCTATTATGTCTATATTTTATACCTATATCTATTATATCTATTATGTCTATATTTTATACCTATGTCTATTATATCTATTATGTCTATATCTTATACATATATCTATTATATCTATTATGTCTATATTTTATACCTACACCTATTATATCTATTATGTCTATATTTCATACCTATATCTCTTATAACCGTTATGTCTATATTTTATACCTATATATATTATGTGTATATTTTATACCTATATCTATTATAATTATTATGTCTATATTTGATACCTATATCTATTATGTCTATATTTTATACCTATATCTATTATATCTATTGTGTTTATATCTATTATGTCTGTGTTTTATAACTCTATCTATTATAACTATTATGTCAATATTTTATCCCTGTATCTATTATATCTATTATGTCTATATTTTATACTTCTATTATATCTATAACGTCTATACTTCATACCTGTACCTACTATATCTATGATGTCTATATTTTTTACCTCTATTATATCGATAATATCTATATTTTATTTCAATATCAACTATATCTATTATGTCTATATTTTATACCTCTATTTATTATATCTATTATATCTATTATGTCTATATTTTATACCTCTATCAATTGTATCTATTATGTCTCTATTTTTTACCTCTATTATATCTATTATGTCTATATTTTATACCTCTGTCTATTATATCTATTTTGTTTTTATTTTATACCTCTATCTATTATATTTATTATGTGCATAATTTATGCCTATATCTATTATATTTATTCTTTCGATATTTTATACCTATGTCTAATATATCTATGGTGTCTATATTTTAATCCTATATATATTATATCTATACTATCTATATTTTATGCCTATATCTATTATATCCATTATGTCCATATTTTATAACTCAATCTATTATATCTTTTATGTCTATATTTTATAACTATATCTATTATGTCTATTATGTCTACATTTTATACCTATATCTATTAAATCTAATATGTCTACATTTTATATCTCTATCTATAATATGGATTATGTCTATAATTTATAACTCTATCAATTATATGTATTATGTCTATATTTTATACCTCTATCTATTATATCTATGATGTGTATATTTTATACCTCTATCTATTATAACCGTATTTTATACCTATAAACATTATACCTATGTTTTTACCTATATCAATTATATCTATTATATTTATATTTTTTAAATTATATCTATAATATCTATATTTTATACCTGTATTTATTATATCTATTGTCTATATTTTATACCTGTATCTATTATATCTATTTTTTTTACGTATATCTATTATATCTATATTTTATTCTTATATCTATTATATCTGTATTTTATACCTGTATCTATTATATCGATTATGTCTATATTTCATACCTATATCTAATATATCTATTTTGTCTGTATTTTTTACCTATATCTCTTATATCTATTATGTTTATATTTTATACCCATATCTATTATGTCTATATTTTATAACTATATCAATTATATCTATTATGTCTATATTTTATACCTATATCGATTATATCTATTATGTCTATATTTTATACCTGTATCTTTTATATCTATTTGGCCTATATTTTATACCTATAACGATTATATCTAATATATCTGTATTTTATACCTATATTTATTATGTCTATATATTATATCTATATCTATTATATCTATTATGTCTATATTTTATACCTATGTCTATTGTATCTATTATGTATATATCTTATACATATATCTATTATATCTATTATGTCACTATTTCCTACCTATATTTTTAAACTAGTTATGTCTCTATTTTTTACTTATATCTATTATATCTATCAGGTCTATATTTTATACCTGTATCCATGATATGTATCATGTCTATATTTTATACCTCTATCTATTATGTCTATATTTTACACCTATATATTTATTATAACTATATTTTATACATATATTTCTTATATCTATATTTTATACCTATATCTATTATATCTATTTTATTTATATTTTATCATTATGTCTTTTATATCTATATCTTATGCTTATGTCTATTATATCTATTATATCTATATTTTATACGTATATCTATTATATCAATTATATCTATATTTTATACCTATATCTATTACATCTATTATGTCTATATGTTATACCTATATCTATTATATCTATTATATCTATATTTCATACATATATCTATTATATCTATTATGTCTATATTTGACACGTATATCTATTATGTCTATATTTTATACCTATATCTATTATATCTATTATGTCTATATTTTATACCTGTATCAATTGTAGCTATTATGTCTATATTTAATACCTATATCTATTATGTCTGTATTTTATACCTATATCTTTTATATCTATTATGTCTATATTTTATACCTATATCTTTGATATCCATTATGTCTATATTTTATAGCTCTATCTATTATATCTCCTCTGTCTATATTTTATACCTGTATCTATTATATCTAATATGTCTATCTTTTATACGTATATCCATTATATATTATGTCTATATTTTATGGCTCTCTATTATATCTGTTATATCTATATTTTATGCCTATATCTATTATATCTTTTATGTCTGTATTTTATACCTATATCTATTGTGTCTATATTTATACCTATATCTATTATAACTATTATGTCTATATCTGATAACTATATCTCTTATATCTATTCTGTCTATATTTAATACCTATATCTATTATGTCTACATTTCATACCTATATCTCTTATATCTATTATGTCTATATTTTTTACCTATATCTGTTATATCCATTGTGTTTACATTATATACCTATATCTATTATATCTATTATACTTATATTTTATAATTATATCTATTATATCTATATTTTATACCTGTATCTATTTTATCTATTATATTTATATTTTCTATCTATATCTATTATATGTATATTTTATACGTATTTCTATTGTATATTTTATGTCTATATTTTATACCTATATCTATTATAAATATATTTTATACCTATATTTCTTATATCTATATTTAATACATATATCTATTATATCTATTAGATTTATATTTCATAATTATATGTATTATATCTATATTCTATACCTCTATCTAGTATATCTATTATATCTATATTTTATGACTATATCAATTATATCTCTTATGTCTATATTTTATACCTCTATCATATCTATTATGCCTATATTTTATAAGTATATCTATTATATCTATTATGTCTGTATTTTATACCTATATCTATTATGTCTATTATGTCTATATTTTATACCTATATATATTATTTCTATATTTTATACCTATATTTATTATATCTATTATGTCTATATTTTATACCTATATCTATTATGTCTATATTTTATTCCTATATCTATTATGTCTATATTTTATACCTATATCTATTATGTCTATTATGTCTATTTTTAATACCTATATTTATTATATCTATTATGTCTATATTTTATACCTATATTTATTCTGTCTATATTTTATAACTATATCTATTATATCTATTTTGTCTATATTATATACCTATATGTATTATGTATATTATGTCTATATTTAATACCTATATCTATTATATCTATTATGTCTATATATTTCACCTATAACTATTTTGTCTATATTTTTTACCTATATCTATTATCTCTATTATGTCTATATTTTGTACCTATATCTATTATGTCTATTATGTCTATATTGTATACCTACATCTATTATATCTATTATGTCTATATTTTACACCTATATCTATTATATCTCTTATATCTATATTTTATACCTATATCTCTTATATCTATTATGTTTATATTTTATACCCATATCTATTTTGTCTATATTTTCAATCTATATCTATTATATCTAATATGTCTATATTTTATACCTGTATCTATTATAACTACATTTCATACCTATATTTCTAATATCTATATTTAATAACTATATCTATTATATATATTAGATTTATATTTTGTAATTATATCTGTTATATCTATATTTTATACCAATAACTACTATATCTATTATATCTATATTTTATGACTGTATCAATTATATCTATATTTCATACGTATATCTATTATATCAATAGTTTATACCTATATCTATTATATCTATATTTTATACCTTTATCTATTATATCTATTAGGTCTCTATTTTATACTTGTATCTATTTTATCTATTTTTTATACATATATATCTATGATATCTATTATATCTATATTTTATACCTATATCTATTATATGTATATGTTGTACCTGTATCTATTATATCTATTATGTCTATATTTGATACCTATATCTATTATATATATTATGTCTATATTTTATACCTATATCTATCATATCTTTTATGTCTATATTTTATACCTTTATCTATCATATCTATTATGTCTATATTTTATACATATATATATCATATCTATTATGTCTATATTTTATACCTATATCATATCTATTATGTCTGTATTTTATACCTATATCTACGATATCTACTATGTTTACATTTTACACATATATCTATTATATCTATTACGTCTATATTTTATACCCATCTCTATTATATCTATTATGTTTATATTTTATATCTATATCTATTATATATATGTCTATATTTTATACCTATATCTATTTTGTCTATATTTAATACCTATATCTATTATGTCTATATTTTATACCTATATCTATTTGATCTATTATGTCTATATTTTATACCTATATCTGTTATATGTATTATGTCTATATTTTATACCTATATCTATGAAATCTATTATGTATATATTTTATATCTATATCTATTATGTCTATATTTTACACTTATAACTATTATATTTATTTTATCGGTATTTTATATCTGTATCTATTATATATATTATGTCTATATTTCATACCTATATCTATTGTATCTATTATGTCTATATTTTATACCTATATGTATTATATCTGTTATGTGTATATTTTATACCCATACCTATTATATCTATTATGTGTATATTTTATACCTATATCTATTATATCTATTATGTCTGTATTGTAAACCTATACCTATTATATCTATTATGTCTATATTTAATAACTATATCTATTATATCTATTATGTCTATATTTTTTACCTATATCTATTATATCTATTATATCTATATTTTATACCTATATCTGTTATAACTATGTTTTATACCGATATCTATTATATCTATATTTTATAACTTTATCTATTATATCTATTATATTTATATTTTATAAATGTATCTATTATTTCTATATTTCATACCAATATCTATTATATCTATTATATCTATATTTTCTACCTATATCTATTATATCTATATTTTATACGTATATCTATTATATCTATGATATCGATATTTTTTACCTATATCTATATTTGATACACCTATCTATTATATCTTTTATGACTATATTTTATATCGATATCTATTATATCTATTATGTCTATATATTTTACCTATGTCTATTACATCTATTTTGTCTATATTTTATACATATATATATACTATCTTTTATGTCTGTATTTTATACCTATATCTATTATATCTATTTTGTCTGTATTTTTTACCTATATCTATTATGTCTATATTTTATAGCTATATCTATTATATCTATTATGGCTGTATTTTATACCTATATCTATTATATCTATTATGTCTATATTTCATACCTGTATCTATTATAACTGTTAGGTCTATATTTTATAGGTATATCTATTATGTCTATATTTTATATCTATATGTATTATGTCTGTATTTTAAACCTTTATCTATTATGTCTTTATTTTATACCTTTATCTATTAACCGACCGATTAGGTGTATATTTATCCTATATCTAATATATCTATTAGGGGTAA
>NW_022141904.1:0-56300 GCF_007565055.1 Rhinopithecus roxellana | reverse complement strand
GAGAGAGAAATAGAGAGCGGGAGAAAAGAGAGACATGAATGAGAGCGAAGCGCGAGAGAGGTGAGCAAAAGAGAAAACAGAAGAGATATAAGAGAGAGGCGGAGAGAAAAAGAGAGACCGAATAGAGGGAAGAGAGAGAGGGGGAACAGGAGAGACCAGACGCGAGAGAGGGACCAAACGCAGAGACAGAAGAGAGAGAAAAGAGAAAGGGCGAAGCGGCGCGGGTCCGCCTCCTGCCGGGGTGGGGGGGGAGAGAGAGGGACCGGGAGCGTGTAGCGCGAGGAGGGCGAGAGGGTGGACCGAGAATTCGAGGAGGGAAGAGGTGACACCGATCGCTATGGAGATCGAGTAGGCTCTATAGTAGGGAATACTCGATAGCGATGATAGCGATTAGGTTTATTGTAGACCTATAGCGAGATATCTATTATGTCTAATATTTTATACCTATATTCTATTATATCTAGTATGTCTAAAATATTGTACTTATATGTATTAGGCTCTATATTTTGATCGCCTATATCTATTATCACTCATTATCATATTTTATATCTTATATCTGTTATTAATCTATTACATCTATATTTTTATACCTATATCTATTATATCTATCTTTTATTAACCTATATTTATTTAAACCATATTTATACCTATATGCATTATATCTTATGTTTTCTACCTATATCAACTATGTCTATATTTCTTATTTTTTATAATTATATCTACCTCTACTATATTTTACCTATATTATTAATTATCTATTGTCAATATTTTTTATAGCTTATTATATCAATTTTTATCACGTATATCTATTATATCTTTATCTCTGTATTTCTTACTTCTATCTCTTATATAAGATTTTATACCTGTATCTATTAAAATCTATACTATGGATATTTATACCTATATCAATTATATCTATTATGTCTTATTTTATACTCTATCTCTTATATATATTATGTCTCTATTTTATACTGATATCCTATCATCTATATTTTGCATCTCCTTCACTACCTATATATATCATATCTATTATATCATTGATTACTTTTATACCATTCTATTATAATTATTATGTTCGTATTTTATAACCTATATCTATAATATCTATTACGTCAATATTTTATAACGATGTATATCTATTACTGGCTTATTCTATTAGATCATATTCTTTTTCATTACCTAGCTATTGTATAATCTGATTATGTCTATTTTATACCTATTCATTCTATATATTATTGATGTCCTATATTCTAATATCCTTATCTATCTAGCTTATTTATCATATGCTCTATTATATCTTCTATATAGTTCTATTATTTTATACTTATATCTATTGATATATATGTCTATATTTTATACCCTCATTACTATCATAGTTATTTGAAGCTATTCTAGTCAATTATTCTAATTTTATACTATCTATTAATACTATGGCTATATTATAACTATTATATTCTATATTTTAACTACTTATGTTAGTTTTACTTAGATTACTTATGTTATTTTTACCATATTATTTATACTGTGCTATATTCTCGTAGATCTATCATCTATTTATGTCATACCTTTATACCTTATATTATCATCTTTTACTAGATCTACTATATGTCTATATTTTATACCTCTATCTATATTGCTAGTTAGTCTTTCCTATACCAACTATTAATCTATATACGTTTATTCATATTCTATGTTTATATTTTTCTATTCTCTGATATATCTATTATGTCTATATTTTATATCTGTACTCTGTTATATCTCTTAGTCTATATCTTATACTTATGAATCTATTATACCTATCTATGTCCTACCATTTCTACCTCATTTCTGATCTCTTTGGTCTATATTTTATAACCTAATTTCAAATTATGTCTGTATTTTCTTCCTATATCTATTATATTCCTATTATGTCTGTTTTAATACCTATATCTCTTATATCTATTATATCTATATTTTTACCTATATCTAGATATCTATTATATGTCTATCTTATAATACATCTACTATATCTATTATGTGTATATTTAACCCTATATCTAATAGGTCTATTTCATACCTACATTTTTTACCAGTTATGTCTATATTTTTTACCTATATCTATATATCTATTATGTCTATAATTTATACCGATATCTATTATGTCTATATTTTATTCCTATATCTATTATGTATACATTTTTATCCCTATATCTATTATATCTATTATGGCTCTATTTTATACCTATAGCTATTATATCTATTATGTGTATATTTTATACCTATATCTATTAAAACTGTTATGTCTATATATTATAGGATATCTATTATGTCTATATTTTATATCTATAACTATTATGTCTGTATTTTATACGTATATCTATGTGCCTTTTTTATACCTATATCAATTATATCTATTATGTCCTATACTTTATAACTGTATCTATTATATCTATTATGTCTATATTTTATACCTATATCTATAATGTCTATATTTTTACCTCTATGTATTATCTCTTATGTCTATATTTTATACCTATATCAATTATACTATTATGTCTACATTTATACCTATATCTATTATACGATTAAGTCAATATTTATACTTATATCTATTATATCTTTATGTCTGTATTTTATACCTATATCTACTGTAACTATTGTCTATATTTATAACGATATATCTTATATCTATTATGTATGTATTTTATACCTATATCTATTATGTCTATATTTTATATACCGCTATCTACTCTATCTATTATATCTATATTTTATCCATATCTATTATGTGTAATTGTTATACCTATATCTATTATAATCTATTATGTCTATATTTTATACCTATATCAATTATACCTCTTATGTCTATAATTTATACCTATATCTATTATATCTATTATGTCTATATTTCATGCCTACATCTATTATATCTATATTTTATGCCTATATCTATTATATCTATTTTATCTATATTTTATAGCTATATCTATTAATCTTTTATGTCCGTAGTTTATACCTTTATGTATTATATCGATTACGTCTACATTTTATAGCTCTATCAATAATATCTGTTATGTCTATATTTTATATCTCTATGTATTATATCTATTATGTCTATATTTTATACCTGTATCTATTATATCAATTATATCTATATTTATACCTATATCTATTATATCTATTATGTCTATATTTTATACCTCTATCTATTATGTCTATTATGTCTCTATTTTATTACCATATATATTATATTTATTATGTCTATAATACCTATATGTATTATATCTACTATGTCTATATTTTATATCTCCATCTATTATAACTATTATGAATATATTTTACACCTATATCTATTATATCAATTATGACTAAATTTTATACCTATATATTATGTCTATATTTTACACCTATATCTATTATATCTGTTTTGTCTATATTTTATACCTATATCTATTATATCTCTGTTTTACACCTATATCTATTTTTTTTTTTTTTTTTTTTTTTTTTTTTTTTTTATTATACTTTAAGTTCTAGGGTACATGTGCATAACGTGCAGGTTTGTTACATATGTATACTTATGCCATGTTGGTGTGCTGCACCCATCAACTCGTCAGCACCCATCAATTCATCATTTATATCATGTATAACTCCCCAATGCAATCCCTCCCTCCTCCCCCCTCCCCCCTCCCCATGATAGACCCCAGTGTGTGATGATCCCCTTCCCGAGTCCAAGTGATCTCATTGTTCAGTTCCCACCTATGAGTGAGAACATACGGTGTTTGGTTTTTCTCTTCTTGTGATAGTTTGCTAAGAATGATGGTTTCCAGCTGCATCCATGTCCCTACAAAGGACGCAAACTCATCCTTTTTTATGGCTGCATAGTATTCCATGGTGTATATGTGCCACATTTTCTTAATCCAGTCTGTCACAGATGGATATTTGGGTTGATTCCAAGTCTTTGCTATTGTGAATAGTGCCGCAATAAACATACGTGTACATGTGTCTTTGTAGTAGACTAATTTATAATCCTTTGGGTATATACCCAGTAGTGGGATGGCTGGGTCATATGGTACATCTAGTTCTAGATCCTTGAGGAATCGCCATACTGTTTTCCATAATGGTTGAACTAGTTTACAATCCCACCAACAGTGTAAAAGCGTTCCTATTTCTCCACATCCTCTCCAACACCTGTTGTTTCCTGACTTCTTAATGATTGCCATTCTAACTGGTGTGAGATGGTATCTCATTGTGGTTTTGATTTGCATTTCTCTGATGGCGAGTGACGATGAGCATTTTTTCATGTGTCTGTTGGCTGTATGAATATCTTCTTTTGAGAAATGTCTGTTCATATCCTTTCCCCACTTTTTGATGGGGTTGTTTGTTTTTTTCTCGTATATTTGTTTGAGTTCTTTGTAGATTCTGGATATTAGCCCTTTGTCAGATGAGTAGGTTGCAAAAATTTTCTCCCATTCTGTAGGTTGCCTGTTCACTCTGATGGTAGTTTCTTTTGCTGTGCAAAAGCTCTTTAGTTTAATTAGATCCCATTTGTCAATTTTGGCTTTAGCTATTATATCTACATTTTTTCTATATCTATTATGTCTACATTTTATACCTATATCCATTATATCTATTGTATCTATATTTTATACTTGTGTCTATCATATCTCGTATATCTATATTTTATACCTATATCTATTGTATCTATATTTTATGCCTATATCTATTATATCTATTAGGTCTAAATGTTATACCTGTATTTATTGTATCTATTATGTCTATATTTTATACCTATATCTATTATCTAATACGTCTGTATGTTATACCTACATTATTATACGTATTATGTGTATATTTATACGTGTATCTATTACATCTCTTATGTCTATATTTTATATCTATATGTCTTATATCTATTATGTCTGTCTTTTATACCGATATCTATTATATTTATTATGTCTGTCTTTTATACCTATATCTATTATATCTATTATGTCTATGTATTATACCTATATCTATTATATCCCTTATGTCTATATTTTATACCTATATCTTTTATATCCATTTTGTCTATATATTATACCTATTTCAAATATGTCTATATTTTATTCCTATATCTATTATATCTATTATGTCTATATTTTATACCTATATCTATTCTGTCTATATTTTATACCTATATCTATTTATGTGTTATCTATAATTTTTGCCTATATCTATTTTGTCCATTATATCTATATTTTGTACCTGTATCTATTATATCTATTATGTCCATATTTTATACGTATATCTATTATATCTATTATGTCTATATTTTATACCTATATCTATTATATCTATTATGTCTGTATTGTATACCTATATTTATTATATCTATTATGTCTATATTAGATAACTATATCTATTATGTCTATTATGTCTATATTTTATACCTATATCTATTATATCTATTATATATATATATGATATACCTATATCTATTATAACTATATTTTATAACGATATCTTATATCTATATTTTATACCTTTTACTATTATATCTATTATATTTATATTTTATAATTATATCTATTATATCTATATTTTATACCTATATCTATTATATCTATTATATCTATATTTTATACCTATATCTATTATAACTATATTTTATACCTATATCTATTATATCTATATTTTATACCCCTATCTATTATATCTTTTATGTCCATATTTTATACCGATATCTATTATATCTATTATGTCTATACTTTATACCAATGTCTATTACATCTATTTTGTCTATATTTTATACCTATATCTATAATATCTATTATGTCTGTGTTTCATACCTATATCTATTATATATATTATGTCTATATTTTATACCTATATCTATTTAGTCTGTATTTTATACCTATATCTATTATATCTATTATGGCTATATTTTATACCTATATCTATTATAACTATTATGTCTATATTTTATACCTATATCTATAATAACTCTTATGTCTATATTTTATAGGTATATCTGTTATGTCTATATTTTATACCTATATCTATTATGTCTGTATTTTATGCGAATATATATTATGTGTTTATTTTATACTTATATCTATATTATCTATTATGTCTATATTTTATACCTATATCTATAATATCTATTATATCTACGTTTAATACCTATATCTATTATATCTATTATGTCTATATTTTATACCTATATCTATTGTATCTATTATGTCTATATTTTATACCTATATCTATTATAACTATTATGTCTATATTTTATTACTCTATCTCTTATATCTATTATGTCTATATTTTATACCTATATCTATTATATCTATTATGTCTACATATTATATCTATATCTATTATATATATGAAGTCTATATTTTATAATTATATATATTTTATCTATCATGTCTATATTTTATACCTATATGTATTATAACTATTATGTCTATATTTTATAACTATATCTCTTATATCTGTTATGTATATATTTTATACATATAACTATTATGTGTATATTTTATACCTCTATCTATTCTATTATATCTATATTTTCTATCTATATCTATTATGTCTATATTTTATACCTATATCTATTATATCTATTATGTCCATATTTTATACCTGTACCTATTATGTCTATATTTTGTACCTCTATCTATTATATCTACTATGTCTATATTTTCTACGTATATCTATTATATCTCTTATGTCTATATTTTATATCTATGTCTATTATATCTATTATGTCTATATTTTATACCTATTATTATATCTATTATGTCTATATTTAATACTTCTATCTATTTTATCTATTATGTCTATATTTTATACCTATATCTATTATGTCTATTATGTGTATATTTTATACCCATATCTATTACGTCTATATTTTATATCTATATCTTTTATATCTACTATATCTATATTTTATTCGTATATGTATTATATATATTATGTCTATTTTTTATACCTACATCTATTCTACCTTTTATGTTTATATTTTATACGTATATCTACTATATGTATATTTTATACCTGTATCTATTATATGTATTATGTCTATATTTTATACCTATATCTATTATACTTATAATGTCTATATTTTATACCTATAAATAGTATATCTATTATGTCTGTATTTTATACCTATATCTATTATATCCATTATAGCTATATTTTATTCCTGTATCTATTTTTTCTATATTTTAAACCTCTATTTATTATATCTATTATGTCTATATTTTATACCTGTATCTATAATATCTATTATGTCTGTATTTTATACCTATATCTATTATGTCTATTATGTCTATATTTAACTATATCTGTTATATCTATTATGTCTATATTTCATACCAATATTTATTATATCTATTATGTCTATATCTATTGTATCTATCATGTCTATAATTTATACCTATATCTATTATATCTATTATTTCTATGTTTTATACCTATATCTATTATATCTATTATGTCCATATTTTATATCTATGTCTGTTATAACTATTATGTCTATATTTTATACCTATATCTGTTATATCTATTATGTCTATGTTTTATACCTATGTCTATTATGTCTATATTTTATACCTATATCTATTATAACGATGATGTCTATATTTTAGAAGTATATCTGTTATATCTATTCTCTCTCTATTTTGCACCGATGTCTATTATGTCTATATTTCAAACCTATATCTACTATATCTATTATGACTATATTTTATTCCTTTATCTATTATATCTATTATGTGTACATTTTATACGTATATCTATTATATCAATTATGTCAATATATACTGTACCGATATCTCTTATATTGATTCTGTCTGCATAATATACCTATGTCTATTATATCTATTATGACCATATTTTATACCTATATCTATTATATCTATTGTATCTGTATTTTACACCTATATCTATTATATGTATGTTTTATACCTATATCTATTATACCTCTTATGTCTATATTTTACACCTATATCTATTATATCTATTCTGTGTATATTTTATACTTATATCGATTGTATCTTTATGTCTATATTTTATACCTATATCTATTATGTCTATACCTTATAACTATATCCATTATATCTATTATGTCTATATTTTATACCTATGTCTATTATATCTATTATGTATATATTTTATACCTATGTCCATTGTGCCTATATTTTATACCTGTATCTATTATATATATTATGTCTATAATTTATACCTATATTTATTATATCTATCATGTCTATATTTTATACCTATATTTATTATATCTATTATGTTTGTATTCTATACCTATATCTATTATATCTGTTATGCCTCTATTTTTTACCTATATCTATTGAATCTATTATGTCTGTATTTTATACCTATATCTTTTGTATGTATTATGTCTATATTTTATACCGATATCTATTATATCTATTATGTCTCTACTTTATACCTATATCTATTATGTCTATAATTTATACCTGTATCGATTATATTTATTATGTCTATATTTTATACCTATATCTATTATATCACTTATGTCTATATTTTTTACCTATATCTATTATATCTATTGTGTTTATATTTTATATCTATATCGCTTATGTCTGTATTTCATACCTATATCGATTATATCTGTTATGTCTGTATTTTATTCCTATATCTATTATACCTCTTATTTCTATATTTTATACCTATATCTATTATAACTTTATATCTATATTTTATACCTATATCTATTATATCTATTATGTCTATATTTTATACCTATATCTATTATGTCTATTTTTTATACCTATATCTATTATATCAATTATATCCATATTTTATACTTATATCTAATATATCTATATTTTATACCTAAATCTATTATATCTTTATATCTATATTTTATACCTATATCTTTATCATTTATATCTATATTTTATACCTACATCTATTATATCTATCATATCTATATTTTAACTATAGCTGTTATATCTATTATGTCTATATTTGATTCCAATATCTATTATATCTATTATGTCTATATATATTATATCTATTATGTCTATATTTCATACCTATATCTATTATATCTATTATGTCTATATTTTATACCTATGTCTATTATATCTATTATGTCTATATTTTATACCTATATCTCTTATGTCTATATTTTATACCTATATCTATTATAACGATTATGTCTATATTATAGAAGTATATCTGTTATATCTATTCTGTCTCTATTTTGCACCGATGTCTATTATGTCTATATTTCAAACTTATATCTGTTATATCTATTATGTCTATATTTTATAGCTATATCTCTTATATCTCTTATGTCTATATTTTATGCCTATATCTATTATATCCACTATATCTATATTTTATACGTATATCTATTATATCTATTATGTCTATATTTTATTCCTTTATCTATTATATCTATTATGTGTATATTTTATACGTATATCTATTATATCAATTATGTCTATATTTTATACCGATATCTATTATATTTATTCTGTCTGCATTTTATACCTATGTCTATTATATCTATTATGACTGTATTTTATACCTATATCTATTATGTCTAGGTTTTATACCTATATCTATTATATCAATTATGTCTATATTTTATACCTATTTCTATTATATCTATTATGTCTATATTTTATGCCTATATATATGATATCTATTATGTCCATATGTTATACTTATGTATATCGTATCTATTATGTCTATATTTTATACCTATATCTATTATATCTATTAATGTCTGTATTTCATACCTATATCTATTATATCTATTATGATTATATATTATAACCATGTCTATTATATCTATTATGTTTATATTTTATACCTATATCTATAATATCTATTACATCAATATTTTATAACTATATCTATTATATCTATTATGTCTCTATTTTATACCTATATCTATTGTATCTGTTATGTCTATATTTTATACCTATATCTATTCTGTCTATATTTTATACCTATATCTAATATATCTATTATGTCTGTATTTTATATCTATGTCTATTATATCTATTATGTGTATATTTTATACTTATATCTATTATATCTATGATGTCTATATTTTATACCTATATCTATTATATCTATTTTGTCAAAGTATTATACCTATATCAATTATTTCTATATTTTATACCTATATCTATTTTAACTACTATGGCTATATTTCATAACTATATATTATGTCTATATTTTAAACCTATATCTATTATATGTTCGTTTTATACCTATATCTATTATACCTCCTATGTCTATATTTTACACCTATATCTATTCTATCTATTCTGTGTATATTTTATACGTATATCTATTATATCTTTATGTCTATATTTTATACCTATATATATTATGGCTATATCTTATACCTATATCCATTATATCTATTATGTCTATATTTTATACCTATATCTGTTATGTCTATATTTCATACCAATATCTATTATATCTATTATGACTAAAAGTTTATCTCTTATATCTCTTATGTTTATATTTTATTCCTATATCTCTTATATCTATTATGTCTATATTTAATACCTATATCTATTATATCTATTATGTCTATATTTTATACCTATATCTATTATATCTATTATATTTATATTTTACACCTATATTTATTATAACTCTATTTTATACCTATATCTATTGTATCTCTATTTTATACATATATCTATTATAGCTATTATATTTATTTTTTATAATTACATCTATTATATCTATATTTTATTCCTTTATCTCTTATGTCTATAAAATCTATATTTTGTACCTATATTTTTATTATTTCTATATTTTATACGTATATCTATTATATGTATTATATCTTTATTTTGTACCTATATCTATTATATCTATGTTTTATACCTGTATCTATTATATCTATTATGTCTATATTTTATAACTATATCTGCTATATCTATTATGTATATATTTTATACCTATATCGATTATGTCTATATTTTATACCTCTCTCTATTCTATCTATTATATCTATATTGTATATCTATATCTATTACGTCTCTATTATATACCTATATCTATTATATCGATGATGTCTATATTTTATACCTATATGTATTATATCTTTTATGTCTATATTTTATCCCTATATCTATTATATCTATTATGTCTACATTTTTTACCTGTATCTATTATATCTCTTATGTGTATATTTTATACCTATATGTATTATATCTATTATGTCTATATTCTACACGTATATCTATTATATATGTTATATATATTCTATAGGTATATCTATTATATATATTATGTCTATATTTTATACCTATATCCATTACATCTGTTATGTCTATATTTTATGCCTATATGTATTATGTCTATATTTTATACCTATATCTATTATATCTACTATGACTATATTTTGTACCTCTATCTATTATATCTATTATATCAATATTTTATACCTATATCTATGATGTCTATATTTAATACGTATATCTATTATATCTATTATGTCTATGTTTTATACCTATACATATTCTATCTATTATGTCTATAATTTATACCTATATCTATTCGATCTATTATGTCTGTATCTATTATCTATTATGTCTATCTTTTATACCTATATCTATTATATCTATTGTATATATTTTATAACAATATCTATTATATCTATTTTGTCTATATTTTATACCTCTATCTATTATATCTCTTATGTCTATATTTTATATCTCAATCTATTATATCTATATTTTATAACTGTATCTATTATATGTATTATGTCTATCTTTTATACCTATATCTATTAGATCTATTATGTCTGTATCTATTATATATATTATGTCTATCTTTTATACCTATATCTATTATATCTATTGTATATATTTTATAGCAATATCTATTATATCTATTTTGTCTATATTTTATACCTCTGTCTATTATATCTCTTATGTCCATATTTAATATATCAATCTATTATATCTGTATTTTATAACTTTATCTATTATATGTATTATGTCTATATTTTATACCTATATCTATTATATCTGTCTATATCTATTATACATATTATGCCTATATTTTATACGTATATCTATATCTATTATGTCTATATATTATACCTCTCTCATATTTATTATGTCTATATTTTATTCCTATATCTATTATATCGATTAGATCTATATTTTATACCTATATCTAATATGTCTATATTTAATACCTATATCTTTTATATCTATTATGTCTATATTTTATACGTATATCTATTATATCTATTATGTTTATATTTTATACGTATATCTATTATATCTATTATGTCTATATTTTATACCTATACCTACTACATCTATTATGTGTATATTTTATAACTATATCTATTATATCTATTATGTCTATATTTTATACCTATATCTATTATATCTATTATGTCTATATTGTGTACCTATATCTATTGTATCTATTATGTCTATATTTTATAACTATATCTATCATATCTATTATTTTTGAATTTTATACCTGTGTCTATTATATCTATATTTTATACCTATATCTAGGTTATCTACTTATATCTATATTTTATACCTATATATTTTATATCTATTATGTCTATATTTTAAACCTATATCTATTATGTCTATATTTAATACCTGCCTCCATTATACCTATTATATCTATATTTTATACATATATCTATTATGTCCATATTATATACATTTTTTTATTATATCTATGATGTCTATATTTCATACCTATACTTTTATGTCTATGTTTTATACCTATATCTATTATGTCTATATTTTATGCCTATATCTATTATATCCATTTTGTCTATGTTTCATACCTATATCTATTATATCTATATTTATTCCTATGTCTATTATAACAATATTTTATACCTATATTTCTTATATCTATATTTAATACCTATAACTATTATATCTATTAGATTTGTATTTTATAATTATATCCATTATTTCAATATTTTATACCTATATCTATTATATATATCTATATTTTATGACAATATCAATTATATCCATATTTTATACGTATATCTATTATATCTATTATATCTATATTTTATACCTATATCTATTATATCTATATTTTCTACCTTTATCGATTTTGTTTCTTAGGTCTATATTTTATACCTATATCTATTATATCTCTTATGTCTATATTTTATATCTTTATCTCTTTTATCTATTATGCTTATATTGTATACCTATATCTATTATGTCTATATTTTATACCTACATCTATTATAACTATATTTTATACCTATATTTCTTATATCCATATTAAATACCTATATCTATTATATCTATTAGATTTACATTTTATAATTATATCTATTATATCTATATTTTATACCTATGTCTATTATATCTATTATATGTATATTTTATGACTATATCAATTATATATATATTTTATACGTATATCTATTATACCCATTATGACTATATTTTATACCTATATCTATTATACCTATTAGGTCTATATTTTATACCTATGTCTATTATATCCATTATGTCTATATTTTATACCTATATCTATCAAATCTATTATGTCTCTATTTGATAACTATAATTGTTATATCTATTATGTCTATATTTTATACCTATGTCTATTGTATCGATTATGTCTATATTGTATACCTATATCTATTGTATGTATTATGTCTATATTTTATAACTATATCTGCTGTACCTATTATGTCTATACTTTATACCGATATATATTATGTCTATATTTTATTCCTATATCTATTATATCTATTATGTCTGTATTTTATACCTATATTTATTATATCTATTGTGTCTATATTTTATAACTATATCTATTATATCTCTTATGTCTATATTTTAACTATAGCGGTTGTATCTATTATGTCTATATTTGATTCCAATATCCATTATATCTATTATGTCTATATCTATTATATCGATTATGTCTATATTTTATACCTATATCTATTATATCTATTATGTCTATATTTTATACCTATGTCTATTATATCTATTATGTCTATATTTTATACCTATATCTCTTATGTCTATGTTTTATACCTATATCTATTATAACGATTATGTCTATATTTTATATCTATATCTATTATGTCTATATTTTATACCTTTATCTATTATATCTCTTATGTCTATACATTATACCTATAATGATTATATCTAATATGTCTATATTTTATACCTATATCTATTATGTCTATATTTCATACCTATATCTATTCTACCCATTATGACTGTACTTTGTACCTATATCTATTATGTCAATATTTGATACCTGTATCTATTATAATTATTATGTCTATATTTGATAACTATATCTATTATATCGATAATGTCTATATCTTATACACATATCTATTATATCTATTGTGTCTATATTTTATAACTATATCTATTATATCTATTATGTCTATATGTTATACCTATATCTATTTTATCTATATATTATAACTATATCTATTGTATGCATTATGTCAAAATTTTATACCTATATCTATTATATCTCTCTATATCTATTGTATCTATTATATCTATATTTTATACGTATATCCATAACTATTATGTCTTTATTTTATACCTCTCTTATGTCTATTATATCTAAATTTTATACCTGTATCTATTATATCTATTTTTTATACGTATATCTATTATATCTATCATATCTATATTTTATACCTGTATATATTATATCTATTATGTCTATATTTTATACCTATATCTATTATATCTATGCTTTCTATATTTTATACCTATATCTATTATATCTATTATGTCTATATTGTATACCTATATCTATTATATCTATTATGTCTGTATTTTATACCTAAATCTATTATACCTATTATGTCTATAATTTATATATATATATTGTATCTATGATGTCTATATTTTATACCTACATCTATTATATCTATTATGTCTATATTTTATACCTATACCTGTTATATCGATTATGTCTGTATTTTATACCAATATGTCCTATATCTATTATGTCTATATCTATTGTATCTATTATGTCTGTATTTTATACCTATATCTATTATATCTATTATGTCTATATTTTATACCTATATGTATTATATCTATTATGTCTATATTTTATACCCTTATCTATTATATTTATTATTTGTATATTTTATGCCTATATCTATTATATCCAATCTATCTATATTTTTTACCTTTATCTGTTATATCTATTATGTCTATATTTTGTACCTATATCTATTATGTCTATTATGTCTATATTGTATAACTATATCTATTATATCTATTATGTCTATATTTTATAACTATATCTATTATATCTATTATGTCTATATTTTATGCTTCTATTATATCCATTATATCTATTTTTTTATTCCTATATCTATTACAACTATATTTTATACCTATATTTCTTATATCTATATTTAATACCTATATCTATTATATCTATTAGATTTATATTTTATAATCATTTCTATTATATCTATATTTTATTCCTATATCTTTTATATCTATTATATCTATATTTTATGACTTTATCAAATATATCTGTATTTTATACGTATATCTATTATATCTATTATGTCTATATTTTATACCTATAACTATTATATCTCTTATGTCTGTATTTTATACCTATATCTCTTATATCTATTATGTCTATGTTTTATACCTCTATTATATCTATTATGTCTATATTTTATACCTATATCTATCAATTATGTCTATATTTTATACCTATATCTATTATATGTATTATGTCTATATTTTATACCTATATCTATTATGTCTATATTTAATACCTATATTATATCTATTATGTCTATATTTTATACCTATATGTATTGTGTCTATATTTTATACCTATATCTATTATATCTATATTTGATAACTTTATCTATTATATCTATTATGTCTGCATTTTGTACCTATGTCTATTATATCTATATTTTATAAATATATCTATTATATCTATTATGTCTAACTATTATACCTGTATCTATTATGTCTATATTTTATACCTATATCTATTGTAACTATTATGTCTATATTTTACAACTATATATTATGTCTATATTTTACACCTATATCTATTATATCTATTATGTCTATATTTTATAACTATATATTATATCTATATTTTATATCTATATCCATTATATATATTATGTCTTTTTTTTATATCTGTATCTATTATGTCTTCATTTTAAACCTATATCTATTATATCTATTCTGTGTATATTTCAAACGTATATTTATTATATCTTTATGTCTATATTTTATACCTATATCTATTATGTCTGTATTTTATACCTATATCAATTATATCTATTATGTCTGTATTTTATAACTGTATCGATTATATCTATTATGTCTATGTTTTATACCTATATCTATTATATCTATTATGTCTATTTTTTATACCTGCATCTATTATATCTATTATGTTTATATTTTATACCCATATCTATTATGTCTATATTTTATACCTATATCTATTATATCTATTATGTCTAAATTCTATACCTATATCTATTATACCTATTATGTCTATATTTTATACGTATATTTATTATATCTCTTGTGTCTGTACTTTATACCTATATCTATTATATCTATATTTTATACCTATATCTATTATAACCATATTTTATACCTGTATCCATTATATCTATATTTTTTACCTACATCTATTATATCTATTATCTTTAATAATTTATAATCATATCAATTATATCTATATTTTATATCTATATCTATCATATCTATTGTCTATATTTTGTACCTGTATCTGTTACATCTATTATGTCTATATTTTATACCTATATCTATTATATCTATTTTGTCTGTATTTTATATCTATATCTATCATATCTATCATGTCTATATTTTATACCTATATATTTCATATCTATTATGTCTATATTTCATACCTATATCTATTATATCTATTATGTCTATATTTTATACCTATATCTATTGCATCTATTATGTGTATATTTTATACCTGTATCTTTTGTATGTATTATGTCTATATTTTATACCGATATCTATTATATCTATTATGTATATACTTTATACATCTATCTATTATGTCTATATTTTATACCTATATCGATTATATCTATTTTGTCTATATTTTATACCTATATCGCTTATGTCTATATTTTATAACTATATCTATTGTAATGATTATATCTATATTTTAGAAGTATATCTGTTATATCTATTCTGTCTCTATTTTACACCGATATCTATTATGTCTATATTTGATTCCTATATCTATTATATCTATTATGTCTATATTTCATACCTATATCTATTATATCTATTATATCTATATTTTTTACCTATATCTATTATATCTATTATGTCTATCTATGATATCTATTATATCTGTATTTTATACGTATTTCTATTATATCTATATTTTATAACTGTATCTATTATATCTATTATGTATGTGTTTCATATGTATATCTATTATGTCTATAATGTCTATATCTTATACCTATGTCTATTATTATTATTATGTGTATATTTGATACCTATATCTATTATATCTATTATGTCTATATTTGATACCAATTTATATTATATCTCTTATGTCTATATTTAATACCTATATCTATTATGTCTATATTTTATACCTATATCTATTATATCTATTATGTCTATATTTTATACCTCTATCTATTATATCTATTATGTCTATATTTTCTACATCTATCAATTATATCTATTATATCTATATTTTATACCTAAATCTATTATATCTATATTTTATACGTATATCTATTATATCTATTTTATCTATATTTTTTACCTATATCTATTATATCTATATTTTATACCTGTATCTATTATATCTATTATGTCTATATTTTATACCTATACCAATTATATCGATATTTTATAGCTATATGTATTATATCTATATTTTATTCCTATATCTATTTTATTTCTTATGTCTATACTACGTACCTATATCTATTATACCTGTTATGTCTATATATTATACCTATAACTATTTTATCTATATTTTACACCTATATCTACTGTATCTGTTATATTTATATTTTGTAACTATATCTATTATATCTATATTTTAGACCTACATCTACTATAACTATGATATCTAAATTTTATACCTATATTTATTATATCCATATTTTATACTTATATCTATTATATCTATTATATCTACATTTTACACGCATATCTACTTTATCTGTATTTTATACCTATATCTATTATATCTATTATGTCTATATCTTATACCTATATCGATTATATCGATTATGTCTGTATTTCATACCTATCTCTATTATATCTATTATGTCTATATTTTATAAATATATCTCTTATATCTATTAGGTCTATTTTTTATATCCATATGTATATCTATTATGTCTATGTTTTATACGTATATCTATTATATCTATTATGTCTAGATTTCATACCCATATCTATATCTATTAGGTCTACATTTTATACCTATATCTATTATGTCTATATTTGATACCTATATCAATTATATCAATTAAGTCTATATTTTATACTTATATCCATTATATCTATTATGTCTATATTTTATACCTATATCTATTATAACTTTTATGTCTATATTTTATAACTATATCTCTTATATCTATTATGTCTATATTTTATACCTAAATCTATTATATCTATTATGTCTATATTGTGTACCTATATCTATTTGTCTATATTTTAAATCTATATCTATTATATCTATTAAGTATATATTTTATACGTATATCTATTATATCTCTTATGTCTATATTTTATACCTATATCTCTTATATCTTTTATGTCTATATTTTTATCTATATCTATTATATCTACATTTTATACCTATATCAATTATATCTATTATATCTATATTTTATACTTGTATCTATCGTATCTATTATATCTATATTTTGCTCCTATATCTATTGTATCTCCATTTTATGATTCGATCTATTATATCTATTAAGTCAACATTTTGTACCTATATCTATTATATGTATTATGTCTATTTTTTATACCTGCATCTATTATATCTATTATGTTTATATTTTATACCCATATCTATTATGTCTATATTTCATACGTATATCTATGATGTCTGTATTTTATACCTATATCTATTATGTCTATATTTCATACCTATATCTATTATTATTATTATGTGTATATTTGATACCTATATCTATTATATCTATTATGTCTATATTTAATACCTATTTCTATTATATCTATCATGTCTATATTTAATACCTATATCTATTATGTGTATATTTTATACCTATATCTATTATATCTATTACGTCTATATTTTATACCTATATCTATTATATCTCTTATGTCTATATTTTATACCTATATTTATTATATCTATTATATGTATATTTTTTAACTTTATCTATTATATCTATTATGTCTATATTTTATAACTATATCTATTATATCTATGATGTCTATATTTTTTACCTCTATCTATTATATCCATTATGTCTATATTTTATACCTATATCTATTATATCTAGTATGTCTATATTTTATACCGATATCTATTATATCTATTATGTCTATATTTAATACCTATATCTATTACGTCTATATTTTATACCGATCTCCATTATATCTATTATATTTATATTTTATACCAATATCGATTATATGTATATCTATATTTTATACCTATATCTATTTTGTCTGTATTTCATACCTATATCTATTATGTGTATATTTTATACCTATGTCTGTTATATCTATTTTGTTTATATTTTATACCTATATCTATTAATACTATTATGTCTATATTTTATATCTATATCTACTATGCGTATATTTTATACCTATAACTATTATATATATTTTGTGTATATTTTATACCTATATCTATTATATCTCTTATGTCTATATTTTATTCCGATAATTATTATATCTAATATGTCTATATTTTATACCTATATCTATTATGTCTATATTTTATATCTATATCTATTATATCTATTATGTCTATATTTTATACCTATATCTATTATATCTACTATGTCTATATTTTACACCTATATCTATTATATCTATTACGTCTATATTTTGTAGCCATCTCTATTATATCTATTATGTTTATATTTTATACCTATATCCATTATATCTATGTCTATATTTTATACCTATATCTATTTTGTCTATATTTTTTACCTATTTCAATTATGTCTATATTTTATTCCTGTATCTATTATATCTCTTATGTCTATATTTTATACCTATATCTATTATATCTATTATGTCTGTATTTTATACCTATATCTATTTTATCAATTATGTCCACATTTTATACTTATATGCTTATATCTATTATGTCTATATTTTGTATCTATATCTATTATATCTATTATATCTATATTTTATACCAATATCTATAATATCTATTATGTCTATTTTTTATGCCAATATCCATTATATCCACTATATCTATATTTTATACCTATACCTATTATATCTACTCTGTGTATATTTTATACCTATATCTATAATATCTATTATGTCTATATTTTATAACTATATCTATTATATCTATTATGTCTAAATATTTTACCTATATCTATTATGTCTATATTTTATACCTATGTCTATTATAACTTTTATGTCTATATTTTATAACTATATATTATGTCTATATTTTATATCTATATCTACTATGTCTATATTTTACACCTATGTCTATTATACCTATTCTGTGTATATTTTATACGTATATCTATTATATCTTTACGTCTATATTTTATACCTATAACTATTATGCCTATATTTTATACCTATATCTATTATATCTCTTATGTCTATATTTTATACCATTATCTATTATATCTATTGTGTCTGCACTGTATACTTATATCTATTATGTCTATATTTAATATCTTTATCTATTATATCTATTATGTGTATATGTTTTAACTATATGTATTTTGTATATTATGTCTATATTTTATGCCTATATCTATTATATCCACTATATCTATATTTTATACCTATATCTACTATATCTATATTTGATACCTATATCCATTATATCTATTATATCTATATGTTATACATATATCTATTATATCTCTTGTCTATATTTTATACATATATCTATTATATCTCTTGTCTATATTTTATACCTATATCTATTATAACTATTATGTCCATATTTCATACCTATATCTATTATGTCTATATTTTATATGATATCTATTATGTCTATATTTAAACCTATTACTATTATATCTATTTTGTCTATATTTTATACCATTATCTATTATATCTAATATGTCTATATTTTATACCTATATCTATTATATCTATATGTTGTACCTGTATCTATTATATGTATTACATCTATACTTTATATCTATATTATTCAATCTATTATATCTGTATTTTATGCCAATATTTTATCGATTATATGTATTATTTATATATTTTATATCTATGTCTATAATAACTATTATATGTATATTTTATACCTATATCTATTATATCTATTGTATCTATATTTTATACCTATACCGATTATATCTATTATGTCTATATTTTATAGCTATATCTATTAGGTCTATATTTTACCTGTATCTATTATAGATATTATGACTATATTTTATACCTATATGTATTATGTCTATATTTTGTACCTATATATATTATATTTATTATGTCAATATTTTATTCCTATATTTATGATATCTATTATGTCTGTATTTTACACGTATATCTATTGTATCTATTACACCTATATTTTATACCCATCTCTATTATATCTATTATTTTTATATTTTATTCCTACATCTATTATATCTATGTCTACATTTTATACCTATATCTATTTTGTCTATATTTTATTCCTATATCTATTATGTCTATATTTTATACCTATATCTATTTTATCTATAATGTCTGTATTTTGTACCTATATCTAGTAAATCTATTATGTCTATATTTTATACGTATATCTATTAAATCTATAATGTCTATATTCTATATCTATATCAATTATGTCTATATTTTATACCTATATCTATTATATCTCTTACGTCTATATATTATGCCTATAATTATTATATCTAATATGTCTATAGTTTAGAGCTATATCTATTATGTCTATATTTAATACCTATATCTATTATATCTGTTATGTCTATATTTTATACCTATACCTATTGTATCTATTATGTCTATATCTTATACATATATCTATTATATCTTTTACGATTATATTTCATACCTATACCTATTATAACTATTATGCCTCTATTTTATATCTATATCTTTTATGTCTATTATATCTATAACTTATACATATATCTATTATATCTATTATGTCTATATTTTATACCTATATTTATTATATCTATTGTGTCTGTGTTTTATACCTATATCTTTTATATCTATTTTGTCTATATTTTATACCTATTTGAATTATGTCTATATTTTATTCCTATATCTCTTATATCTATTATGTCTATATTTTATACCTATATATTTGATGTCGATTATGTCTATATCTTATACATATATATATTATATCTATTATGTCTATATTTTATACCTATATCTATTATATCTATTATCTCTATATTTTATACCTATATCTTTTATATCTATTTTGTGTATATTTTATAACTATTTCAATTATGTCTATATTTTATTCCTATATCTAGTATATCTATTATGTCTATATTTTATACCTATTTCTATTATATCTATTATGCCTATATTTAATACCTATATCTATTATGTCTATATTTTATACCTATATCTTTTATATCTATGTCTATATTTTATAACGATATCTATTATGTCTATATTTTATACCTATATCGATTATATCTATTATGTCTATATTTTATACCTATATCTATTATATCAATTATGTCTTTATTTCATATCTATATCTATTAAATCTATTATGTCTGTATTTTATACTTATATCAATTATGTCTATATTTTATAGCTATTTCAATTATAGCTATTATGTCTATATTTAATACCTATATCTATTATGTCTATATTTTCTACCTATATCTATTATATCTATTATGTCTATATTTTATATCTATATCTATTATATCCATTATGTCTATATTTTATACCTATTTCTATTATATCCAATATGACTATATTTTACACCTATATCAATTATATCTATTAAGTCTATATTTTATACCCATCTCTATTATATCTATTATGTTAATAATTTATACCTATATCTATTCTATCAATGTCTATATTTTATACCTATATCTATTTTGTCTATATTTTATACCTATATCTATTATGTCTATATTTTATACATATATCTATTATAATTATTATGTCTATATTTGATCCCTATATCAATTATATCTATTATGCCTGTGTTTTATACCTATTTCTATTATATCTATTATGTCACTATTTTATACCAATATCTATTATGTCTGCATTTTATACCTATATATATTATATCTGTTAGGTCTATATTTTATACCTATATCTATTATATCTGTTATGTCTATGCTTTATACCTATATCTATTATATCTATTATATGTGTATATTATACCTATAGCTATTATATATATATTTTATACCTATATCTATGATATCTATGATATCTATATGTTATATCTATATCTATTATATCTATTATGTCTATAATTTATACCTATATCTGTTATAGCATTTTGTCTGTATTTCATACGTATATCTATTATGTCTATATTTTATATTTACATCTATTATATCTATTATGTCTGTATTTTACACCTATATCTATTATATCTATTATGTCGATATTTTATGCCTATACATATTACATCTTTTATGTCTACATTTTATACCTATATCCATTGTATCTATTGTGTCTATATTTTATACCGATATCTATTATATCGATTATTTCTATATCTTATACATATATCTATTATATCTATTATGTCTATATTTTATACCTATATCTATTATATCTATTATGTCTATATTTTATACCTATATCTTTTATATCTATTTTGTCTATATTTTATACCTATTTCAATCATGTCTATATTTTATTGCTATATCTATTATATCTATTATGTCTATATTTTATACCTATATCTATTATATCTATTAGGTCTATATTTTATACCTATATCTATCATATCGATTATGTGTATATCTTATACATGTATCTATTATATCTATTATGTCTATATTTTACCCCTATATCTATTATATCTACTATGTCTATATCTTATACATATATCAATTATATCTATTATGTCTATATTTTATGCCTATAACTATTATATTTATTATATGTATATTTCATACCTATATCTATTGTATCTATTATGTCTGTATTTTATACCTATATCTATTTTGTCTATATTTCATACTTATATCTATTATATTTATTATGTCTATATTTTATGCCTATATCTATTATATCTATTATGTGTATATTTTATACCTATTTCTATTATAGCTATTATGTCTCTATGTTATACCTATATCTATTATGTCTATATTTTATACCTACATCTATTATGTCTATTATGTCTATATTTTATACCTATATCTATTATATCTATTATGTCTATATTTTATACCTATGTCTATTATATCACTGTTTTATACCTATATCTAATAAAGCTATTATGTCTATATTTTATACACATCTCTATTATAGCTATTAATTTTACATTTTATACCTATATCTATTATATCTATGTCTATATTTTATACCTATATCTATTATGTCTATATTTTATATCGATATCTATTATGTCTATATTTTATACCTATATCGATTTTATCTATTATGTCTATATTTAATACCTATATCTATTATATCCATTATGTCTATATTTTATACCTATATCTATTATATCAGTGTTTTATACCTATATCTAATAAAGCTATTATGTCTATATTTTATACCGTTATCTATTATATGTATAATGTCTATATCTAATACCTATATCTATTATATCTATTATGTCTTTGTTTTAAAACTATACCTATTGTATCTATTATGTCTATATTTCATACCTTTACCTATTATATCTATTATGTCTATATTTCATATCTATATCTATTATATATATCATGTCTATATCTCATACATATATCTATATGTATTATGTCTATATTTTATACCTATATTTATTATATCTATTATGTCTATATTTTATACCTATATCTTTTATATCTATTTTGTCTATATTTATACCTATTTCAATTATGGCTATATTTTATTCCTATACCTCTTATATCTATTATGTCTATATTTTAATACCTATATCTTTGATGTCGATTATGTCTATATCTTATACATATATCTATTATATCTATTATGTCTATATTTTATACCTATATCTATTATATCTATTATCTCTATATTTTATACCTTTATCTTTTATATCTATTTTGTCTATATTTTATAACTATTTCAATTATGTCTATATTTTATTCCTATATCTATTATATCTCTTATGTCTATATTTTATACCTCTATTATGTCTCTTACGTCTATATTTTATACCTCTATCTATTGTATATATTATGTCAATATTTTATAACTAAATCTATTATATCTATTATGTCTATATTTTTTACCTATTTCTATTATATCTATTAGGTCTATATCTATAATATCTATTATGTCTATATTTAATACCTATATCTATTATGTCTATTATGTCTATATTTTATACCTATATCTGTTATAGCATTTTGTCTGTATTTCATACGTATATCTATTATGTCTATATTTTATATTTACATCTATTATATCTATTATGTCTGTATTTTATACCTATATCTGTTATATCTATTATGTCGATATTTTATACCTATACATATTACATCTTTTATGTCTATATTTTATACCTATATCTATCATATCTATTATGTCTCTATCTTATAACTATATCTATTATATCTTGTATGTCTTTATTTTAAACCTATACATAATGTATATATTATGTGTATATTTCATACCTATAACTATTATAACCATTATGTCTATATTTGAACATATATCTATTATGTCTATATTTTATACCTATATCTATTATAATTATGTCTATATTTGATACCTATTTCTATTATATCTATTATGTGTATATTTTATACCGATTTCTATTATAGCTATTATGTCTATATTTAATACCTATATCTATTATGTCTATATTTTATACCTATATCTCATATATCTATTATGTCTAAATGTTATTCCTATATCTATTATATCTAATATGTCTATATTTTATACCTGTATCTATTATGTCTATTATGTCTATATTTTCTACCTATTTCTGTTTTATCTAATATGTTTATATTTTATACCTATATCTATTATGTCTATATTTTGTATCTATATCTATTATATCTATTATGTCTATAATTTATACCTCTATCTATTATATCTGTTATGTCTATATTTTATACCTACATCTAATATATTTATTATGTCTATATCTTATACATATATATTATATCTACTATGTCTATATTTCATACCTATAGTTATTTTATTTATTTTGTGTATATTTTAAACCTATTTCAATTATGTCTGTATTTTATTCCTATATCTACTATGTCTGTATTTTACACCTATATCTATTATATCTATTATGTTTTTACTATGTACCTATATCTATTATGTCTATTATGTCTGTATCTTATACATATATCTATTATATCTTTTATGTGTATTTCATACCTATATCTATTATGTCTGTATTTGATACCTACAATTTTATCCCACTTATGTCTCTAGTTTATACCGATATTTGTTATATCTATATTTTCTGTGTTTTATACATATATCTATTATGTCTATCTTTTATACTTATATCTATTATACCTATTATGTCTGTATTTTTTACCCATATCTATTATATCTACTATGTCTATATTTTATAACTATACATATTATATCTTTTATGTCTATATTTTATACCTATATCTTTTATATCTGTTATGTCTTTATTTTAAACCTATATCTATTACATCTATTATGTGAATATTTCATACCCATATCTATTATAACCATTATGTCTATATTTTTGTACCTATATCTATTATGTCTATATTTTTTACCTATATCTATTATAATTATCATGTCCTATATTTGATACCTATATCTATTATATCTATTGGTCTATATTTTATACCCTATTTCTATTATATCTATTATGTCTATATTTAATACCTATATCTATTTAGTCTGTATTTTACCTATATCCATTAAATCTCTTATGTGTCTATTTTTTACCTATATCTATTATGTCTATATTTCATACCTACATTGTTATACGAGTTATGTCTCTATTTTATAACTATATCTATTATATATTATGTCTATATTTTATGCCGATATGTATTATGTGTATATTTAAACTATATGTATTATATCTACTCTGACTATATTTTTATACCTATATCTATATATCTAATATGTCTATATTTTAAAACCTATATCTATTATGTCAATATTTTTTATCTATATCTATTATATCTATATGTCTATATTTTCTACCTCTAATATCTATTATGTCTATATTTTTATACCTATATCTATTGTGTCTATTATGTATATATCTTATACATATATCTATATATCTATTATGTCTATATTTATACCTATATCTCTTACATGTATTTTTGTCCTATATTTTATACCTATTTCAATTATGTCTGTATTTTATTCCTATATCTACTATATCTATGAGTCTGTATTTTATAGTATATCTATTATATCTATTATCTCTATATTTATACTATATCTATGATATGTATTATGTCTATATCTTATACATATATTCTATTATATTTATTATGTGTATATTTCAACCTATATTTATATGTCTATATTTCATACCTATATTTTATACCAGTTATGTCTATATTTATAACTATATCTATTATATCTATTAAGTCTATATTTTTATACCGATATCCATAATGTATATATTTTATACCTGTATCTATTATATCTACTCTGTCTATATTTTGTACCTATATCTATTATGTCTATTATGTCTATAATTATACCTTAATCTATTATATCTACTCTGTCTATATTTTATACCTATATATTATGCCTATTATGTCGTATTTTATACCTATATCTACTATATCTATCATATCAATGTTTTATGCCTATATCTATTAAATCTATTATGTCTATATTTTATACCTATATCTATTATGTCTATATTTTATACCTATATCTATTATATCTATTATGTCTATAATTCATACCTGTATCTATTATATCTACTCTGTCTGTATTTTATAGCTTTATCTATTATGTCTACTATGTCTTTTCTTTAAAACTATACATATTATATCTATTATGTCTATATTTCATACCTATATCTATTCTACCCATTATGACTGTACTTTGTACCTATATCTATTATGTCAATATTTGATACCTGTATCTATTATAATTATTATGTCTATATTTGATAACTATATCTATTATATCGATAATGTCTATATCTTATATATATATCTATTATATCTATTATGTGTATATTTTATACCTGTATCTATTATATCTATTATGTCTATATCTTATACATATATCTATTATATCTATTATGTGTATATTTTATACCTATATCTATTATGTCTGTATCTTGTAGAGGGCAGGCGCATCGGTGGAGCCCATGGTTGGGTGACCAAAGTTGGCTCTAAGCATTTGCGGTTCTGTAAAGGATTTTATATCGTACTGCCTTCACTTATGAAACTTCGTGTGGACGTGGATATGAAAATATGGGGTTATTTGTGTTGTAATTGTAAAAATTCTTTTCTTAAGAACGTTGACTATTGGCCCCCACTCTCTTGGCTGTAGGTTTCTGCCGAGAGATCTGCTGGGGTGCAGTTGATGGGCTTCCCTTTGTGGGTGACCCGACCTTTCTCTATGGCTGCCCTTAAGATTTTTTTCCTTCATTTCAACTTGGTGAATCTGGCAATATGTGGTCTTGGTGGGAGTTGATCTTTGGAGGAGTATCTTGTGGCGTTCTCTGTATTTCCTGAATTTGAATGTTGGCACCTGCCCTACTAGGTTGGGGGATACGATTCTCCTGGATGCTATCTATGAAGACATGTGTTTTGCCAACTGGTTCCGATTTGTGTCCCCCTCTCACCATATATTTCAGGCGCACCCCTAATCAGATGGAGATTTGGAGTCTTTACGTAGTCCCATACTTCTTGCAGGCTTTTGCTCAGTTCTTTGATTCTTTTTTCTTTTGGTTGCTCTTATCGCTTCATTCATTCATGTGATCTTCAATCGCTGATACTCTTTCTTCCCAGTGATCGAGTCGGTTACTGAAGCTTGGCATTTGTCAGTATTTCGCGTGTCATGGTTTCATCTCTGTCATGTCAGTTTATGATCTTCTCTGCATTAATGAGGTAGCTGTCAATTCTTCACTCTTTTCAAGATTTTTAGTTTCTTTGCGCTGGCGTACGTAATCTCCTTTAGCTCTGATAAGTTTGATGGACTGAAGCCTTCTTCTCTCCTCTAGCCAAAGTCATCTCTGACCAGCTTTGATCAGTGCCTGGTGATGGGCTGCGCTGCTTTGCAGGGGGAGATGCGTCTTATTTTTTGAATTTCCAGCTGGTTCTGGCACTGCTTCTTCCCCATCTTGTGGTTTTTATCTTCTCTGAGTCTTGATGGTGGTGACGAAATGGATGGGGTTTTGGTATAGGTGTCCTTCCTGGTTGATAGTTTCCTTCGGACAGTCAGAAGGACTCTCTGTGGTCTGGTTGGAGATTGCTTTGAGGTCCTCCAGACCCTGTTTGCCTGGGTATCAGCCAGCAGATGGTTGCCGAAAGAGATAGAAATATGCCTGGAACAGCGAGTGTACATTGTCTGATTTTCCTTTGGAAGTGTCTTCAGGGTTTGTACTCACCCTGTGAAGGTGTGGGGTGATCAGACTGCCCCTATGGGGGGATTTCTCCCAGCTAGGTACTCAGGGGTTAAGAGACACACATGAGCAGGCAGTTCTGTACGTTCTAAGATCTCAAAAACTACGCGTGGGAGATCCGCGGCTGGGCTCTCCCCAAAGCGTCAGGACAGAGTCGTTCGCGTCTGCACCGGCTCCCGCTACTTCCCTGTTGGTCTTCAGTGGCGCTGTCCCCAGAGGAGGAGACTACAGAGACAGGCAGGTTCCTTGAGCTGTGTGAGCTCCACCCAGTTCGAGCTTCCAGCGGCTTGTTTACCTACGTAAGCCTTCAGCAATGGCGGGCGCCCCTCCCCCGAGCCTCGCTGCTTGCATTGCGGATAGATCGCGGCCAGACTGCTGTGTTAGCAGTGGAGGGAGGCTTCGTGGGAGTGGGGACCTCCCGGCAGGTGTGGGATATATTCTGCCGGGAATGCCTGTATGCTTACAGCGCATTAATTTGGGGTGGGAGTTACCCGATTTTTTTCCAGGTGTTGTGTGTTATCAGTTCCCGTGGCTAGGAAAACGGACCCCTTCCCCCGTTGCGATTCCAGGTGAGGGCGATGCTCGACCCTGCTTCAGCTCTCGTGGTCAGGCTGCAGCAGCAGCTGACCAGCACCGATTTGGTTCCCCGGCCACTCCCTAGTGAGATGGACCCCAGTACTCAGTTGAAAATGCAGAAATCACCGGTCTTCGTGTGTCGCTCGCGCTGGGGTTGGAGACTGGAGTTGTTCCTATCGGCCATCTTGCTCCGCCCCTCTCTAAAGTCTCAGTCTATATTTTATACACTAATACATTATATATATTATGCTATATTTACACCTTATCTATATATCAATTAGGCTGTATTTTATACCTATGTCTATTATATCTATTAGGTCTATATTTATGCTTACAAAACAATTTATCTCTATTTATACCTATATATATTATATCAATTATGTCTAATTTATACCTATACATTTTATCTAGTATGTCAATATTTTATACCTATATCCTAATTTTATATCGATTATGTCTATAATTCATTACATATTATTATGTCTAACATTTTACACCAGGAGAGTTTAAAACAAAAAAAGTAAAAAAATTGGTTTTGGTTTTTTATTGTTTATGTTTTGTTGGTTTATAAATAAATTGTTGTGGGCTTACAGGGTGGAAAGTTTTAAGTTTAAGTTTATCATGTCTTTATTTTTTTTATTTAGTTTAGTTGTAGTTTTTTTTTAGTGTTAGTTTTTTAGAAGAGTTTTTTTTTTTTTATTTGATTTGTTTTGTGTTAAAGAGTAGTTTTTTAGTTTTAGACTAGTTTTTAGTTTGATAATATATCTTTTTTTTTATAGGTTTTTTTAGTTTTTTTTGTTGTAGTTTTTTTTTTTTTAGTTTTATTTGAGTTTTTTTATTTAGTATTTAAGTTTTTTAGTAGTTTTTTTAATTATGACAGTTTGGTTTGGTGTTTAAGAGTTTTTTTTTTTTATTTGAGGAGTACGTATTGTTAGTTTGTGGAGAGTAGTTTTATTGTTTAGTTAGTTAAGTATTTTTTTTTTTATTTTTTTATTAAGTTGTTTTTTTTTTTGGAGTTTGTTGAGTAGTTAGTAAGGGTTTTGAGTTAAAAAGTGTTTTTATGTTTTTTTTTTTTTTTTTTAGAGGAAGTTTTAGTTATTTTTTTTGTTTAGAAGTTTAAGTGTTTTTTTTTAGTTTGTTAAGTTTTTTTTTTTTATTAATTTATTGGTGTAATGATTGTTTCTTAGTTAAGTGTTTTTATTTTGTTAAGTAAGTTTTTTAGTTAGTTAAGAGTATTTTTTTTTGTAAGTTTTTTATTTAGTTTTTTAGAAGTTTTTAGTTTTTTATTTTTTTGTTTTTTGAGTTTGTTTGGAAGTTTTTTTTTTTTAAAAGTTTAGTTAGTAGTATTTTTAAGTTTTATTTTTTTTTTAGTGTTGTTTAGTTTTTTTGAAGTTTTCAAGTTTTTTTTTTATACAGTATTATATGTTGTTTTTTTTTTTTAGTAAGGCAGTTTTAGTAGTTTTTTTTAAAGTTATACTTAATTATTATATCTATTATGTCTATATTTTATACGTATATTATCATATGTATATGATTATATTTTATACCCATATATATATATCTATAGTGTATATTTTTGCCTTCGATCTTATCAGTATATCTATATTTTATAACATATTATATAACTATAGTTTTTACCTACGTTTCTTATACTATATTTAATACCTTATCTATTATATCAATTAGATTTATTTTTTAGAAGTAGTAGATCACATCTAATTTACACTATATAATCTATTATATATATTTTCTATATTTTATTACTATATCAATTATATGTATATTTTATTACGTATATCTATTTATATCTATTATATACTTATGTATACCTATATCTCTTACGTCTATATTTTAACCTTTTCTTTATATCTATTAGGCTATATTTTGTACCTATATCTTTATATATACTATGTTATAATTATACGATGCCTATTAATCTATTATGTCTATATTTATACCCTATATCTATTGGATCTATTATGTCTATATTTTATACCTATATCGATGTTATCATTATGTTATATTGATTACCTAGATCTATTAGATCTATACACGTCTATAATGTATATCTATAGCTTTATGTCGCATATATACCAATATCCAGTATATCTATTATGTCTATATTTTTATGGTTATCTATTATAAAGATTATGTCTATATTTTATCATTATATCTATTCTATCTGTTATTGTTATATTTCATACCCTATATTTATTATATCCACACATATCATATTTATAACTTATGTCCATTGTTTCATTATGTCTACATTGTAACCTATATCTATTAATCTATTATTGTCTATAATTTTATACTATATCTATTATATCTATTATATCTATTTTTTATACCATATCTATTATATCTCTTATTTTATACCTATATGTATAACTATGGTCTATATTAATAGCATACCTATTGTATCTAATTTTAACCTATATATATTATATCCATTAGTATCGTATTTTATACTGAATCTATATGTATTATTACTATATTTATATCTATATCTATTATATATTTAATCTATATTTATACTATATCTATTTATTCTATTATATCTATATTTTATACCTTTATCTATTTTATCTATATTTATATCGATATCTATTAGATTAAGTATGGGATATTTTATAACTCTATCAATTATATAAATTATGTCTATATTTTTATACATATATTATATTCTTTTATGTCTATATTGTATACCTATAACTATTATATCCCCCAATAGTTGTCTATATTTGATACCAGTATCTATTATATATTATTATTGGTTTACTTCATTACCTATATCTTGATGATATCTGTTTGTCTACATTTTATACCTAATTGTCTATATATATGTGTCTATATTTTACACTGATTATATATATTGTATCTATTATGTCTGTATTATAATCTATTCCTAATATGTATTATTTTATGCCTATATATATATAAGTGTTTGCTCTATTTGCGATAACTATATCTGTTATATCAATTCTGTTCTATATGTATCCAAGATCTATGATGTATATATTGTACACCTATATGTATTAACTCAATTAGGTCTGTCTTTTATACCTATGTCTATTATATAGATTATGTCTATATTTATGCGATATCAAATCTATTTATCTCTATTTAATACCTATATATATTATATAAATTATGTCTATATTTATACCTATATCTATTGTATATTTATGTCAATTATTTTATACCTTTATCTATTAATCTATTATTCTATAATTCATTAACTATATCTATTAGTCTACATTTTTCACCAGTATTATTAGATATATTATGTCTATATTTTATATCGTTTCTATTATATCTATTATGTCTCTATTTTACCTATATCTATTAAATTGTTATGTCTGTATTTTACATGTATATTATTATGTCTATATATACAAAATATGTATAATGTCTGTATTTTATACCTATATCTACTCTGTGTTTATTTACGCTATATCTATTATATAATATATCTATAATTTAGTACCTATAACTATTATTTCATATTTTATAACCTTATTATTAGGTATATATTTTTACCTATATCGATTATATGAATTATGCCTTATTTTATTACCTATATCTATTATGTCTATATTTTATAGCAATATCTATTAATCTATTATGTCTATATTTTTATACCTATATTTATCATATGTATTCATGATAGATTTTATACCATATATATATATCTATTTATGTCTATTTTTATTACCTCTATCATATCTATTATATCTATATTTATACCTATATCTCTTATACTATATTTTTTACCTACGTTCGTATATCTATATTTAAAACTATATCTGTATATCAAAGTAGATTTTTACAATTTATATATGTCTATTACATCTATATTTTACACCTATATCTATATTCTTTATACTATATTTTATTACTATATCAATATATGTATATTTTTACGTATATCTAGTATATCTATTATATCTATAATATTTTATACCTATATCTATTATATCTATTAGGTCTAAATATTGTACCTATATGTTATTATGTCTTATTTTATCCCTATATCGATTATAAACTCATATCTATATTGATATCTATATCGGTGATAGCTAAATCTATATTGTATACCTAGATCTAGTATATCTAGATTGTATACCTTATCTTTTATATCTATTATGTCTATATTTTGTACCTAGGATTCTATTAGGTAATTATTTTACACCTATATCTATTATTATAGGGTCTATAATTTAACTATATCTATTATAGCTATGTATGTTATATTTGATACCTATATCTATTATATCGATTAGTCTTAATTTTATACCTATACTATTATATCTATTATGTCAAATATTGTACCTAGATGTATTATGTCTAGTATTTTAACCTATATCTATTTAACTCATATCTATATTTTATATCTATATCTGTATAGCTTACATCTGATATTTTATACCTATATCGATTATATCTATATTTATATACCTATATCTATTATAACCATATTTTATACATATGAATTATATCTATGTTTTCTACCGATATCAATTATGTCTATATTATATGTTTATATTATATCTACTATATCTATATTTATACATATCTAGTATATCTATGTCAATATTGTATAGCTCTCTATTATATCAATTTTTTATACGTTATTATTATATCTTTTATATCTGTAGTTTATTACTATATCTATTATATATTAATATTTGGACCTGTATTATTAAATCCTATCAATATGTATATTTTAACCTTATCCAATTATATCTATTAGTCTATATTTGATACCTATATCTATATATATTAGTATGTCTATATTTACTATGATATCTATCATATATATTTTGTCTATCCTCATACATTATATATATCATATCTATTATATCTATTTATAACCATATCTATTAATCTATTATGTCTCGATTTTATACCATATTTATAATATCGATTACGTCAAGATTTTATAATGTATCTATTATATCTATTATGGCTAATTTTATACCGATATTCATGATGTCTATGTTTCAACCTATATCTATTATATCTCTTATGTCTATGTTTTATACCTATATCTATTAATTATTATGTCTATATTTAACCGATATCTGATTATCTTTTGTCTCAATTTGTACCTAATATCTATTATGTCTATATTTTCTACCTATATCTATTATAAGTATTATGTCTCTATTTTATAACTATCTGTGTTTTAGCTATTATGGCTTATATTTTATCCCAACAATCTATTAATCATTATCTCTATATTTTATACTATATCTATTCATAATTATATGTCTATATTTTGAACCTATATATATTCTTCTAGTAGTCTACTTTTATACCTATTCTGTTATAACTATTTATGTCTATATTAATACCTAATCTATTTATATCTATTATGTATATACCTTTACCTATATCTATGAATTATTATAGCTATATTTTTTACGTTATCATATTATGTCAATTTTATATCTGTATCTGTATATCTATTATTTTTTGGGGTTTCTACATATCGTTATACTTATATCTATTTACCTATTAGGTCTACATTCCCCTTTTATACCTATATTTCTATCTATTTGGTCTTATTATACCTATTCCAATTACTGTCTGTATTTTTTCCGATATCTAGTATAATCTAAATTAGGCTGTGTTTAATACCTATATCTCCTTATATCTATTATATCTATATGTTATACCTATATCTATGATATCTATTATTGTACTAGATATTATACCTAATTAATATATCTAAGTGTAATTTTAACCCATATATCTAATAGGTCTAATTTAATACTAACAGTTTTTATACAGTTATGTCTATATTTTTACCGATATCTATGATATCTATTATGTCTATAATTTTATACCGATATCGATTATGTCTCTATTTTATCCTATATATATAGGTCTACATTTATACCTAATCTATTTATACTATTATGGCTCTATTTTACCTATAGCTATATATCTTTAGGTATAATTTTATAACCTATACTATTAAAACTGTTATGTCTAATATTATAGGTATATATATTATGGTCTATATTTTAAATCTATAACTATTAGTCTGTATTTATACGTCTATCTATTGTGACTTTTTTATACCTATATCAATTATATCTAGTGCTATACTTTATAAATGTATCTATTATATCTTATGATAATTTTATACTATATCTCTAATGTCTAATTTTACCTCTATGTATTATCTTAGTATGGTCTATATTTTATACATATCAATTATATCTTTATGTTACATTTTATACCATATATATTATCGATTAAAGTCAATATTTATCTTTATTATATTATATCATAGTCTGTATTTTATTACTATATCTACGCTAACTATTGTCTATATTTTATTATAACGAGATATATTATATCGATTAGTATGTATTTTAACTATAGCTATTATGTCTATATTTTATACGCTATCTAGTCTATCTTTAATCTATATTTTAGAGCCATATCTATTATGTGATATTCTATACCTATATCTATTAATCTATTATGTCTATAGTTTATACCTATAGCCATTATTACCCTCTGATGGATCTATATTTATACCTATATCGTTAGATCTATATTCTATATTTCATGCCTACATCTATTATATCTATATTTTATGCCCATATTATTTATTATTGTATCTATATTTGATAGCTATAATCTATTATATATTGTATGTACGTAGTTTTATACCTTTATGGATATATCTATTACGTATACATTTTACGTCTACAATAAATATCTGTTATTGATCTATATTTTTATATCTCATGTATTATATACTATTATGTCTATATTTTATACCTGTATCTATTTTAATTCTATCTATATTTTATACCTATATCTATTATATCTATTATGTCTATATTTTTTTTATTATACCTAATCTTTAGGTCTATTAGTCTCTATTTATACCAGATAAATATATTTATTATTCTATATTTAATAACTATATTATTATTATATCTAACGATCGTCTATATTTTTAATCTCCATCTATATAACTAGTATGAATATATTTTACACCTATATCTATTATATCAATTAGACTACATTTTATCTAGTATATTATGTCTATATTTTACAACTATATCTTATTAATCTGTTTTGTCATTTGTTATACCTATATCTATTATATCTATGTTTTACAACCTATATCTATTTTTTTTTTTTTTTTTTTTTTTTTTTTGTTTTATACTTTAAGTTCTAGGGTACATGTGCATCAACGTGCCGGTTTGGTTACATATGTATACTAGGCCATGTTGGTGTGCCTGCACCCATTACTCGTCAGCACCCATTTCAATCATCATTTATATCATGTATTAACTCCCCAATGAAATCCCTCTTCCCTCCTCACCCCCCTCCCATACCCATGATTAGACCAGTGTTGTGATGATCCCCTTCCCGAGTCCAAGTGATATCATTGTTCAGTTCCCACCATGAGTGAGAACATGCGGTGTTTGGTTTTCTCTTCTTGTGATAGTAGTGTGCTAAGAATGATGGTTTCCCAGCTGCATCCAGGTCCCTACAAAAGGACGCAAAATCATCCTGTTTTATGGCCTGCATAGTATTGTATCAATGGTGTATATGTGCCCACATTCTTAAAGCCAGTCTGTCACAGATGGAATTGGGGTGATTCAGTCTGTGCTATTGTGAATTAGTGCCCAATAAACATAAGTTTGGACCGTGTGTGTATTGAGTAGACTACTTTATAATCCTTTGGGTATATACACGTAGTGGGATGGCGGGCTTGAATATGGTACATCTAGTCTAGGTCTGAGGGAATCGCCAACTGTTTTCCATCAGTTGAAATAGTTTACAATTCCCCACCAACAAGTGTAAAGAGCGTTCCTATTTCTCCACAGTCTCTCCAACACTGTTGTTCCTGACTTTTACGAGTGCAATCTAACTGTGTGAGATGGTATCTCATTGTGGTTTTGATTTGCATTCTCTGATGGCGAGTGACGATGAGCATTTTTTCATGGGTCTGTGGGCTGTATGAATATCTTCTTTTGAGAAAGAAGTCTTGTCATATCCTTTCCCAGCTTTTGATGGGGTTGTTTGTTTTTTCTCGTATATTGTTTGAGTTCCTTTGTAGTATTCTGGATATTAGCCCTTTGTCAGAGAGTAGGTTGCCAAAAAATTTTCTCCCATTCTGTAGGGTGCCTGTTCACTCTGAGGGTGGTAGTTTCTTTTGACGTGCAAAAAAGCTCTTTAGTTTTAATAGATCCCATTGTCAATTTTGGTTTAGCTATTATATCTACATTTTTTTCTATATTACTTAGTCTACCTTTTATACCTATATCCATTATATCTATTGTAGCATATTTTATACTTGGTCATCATATCTAGTAATCTATATTTTATACCTATTATCTATTGTTCTATATTTATTGCCCCTATATTTTTATGATATCTATTAGGTCTAAATTTTATACCTGTATTTATGTATCTATTATGTCTATATTTATACGATAATCTATATTAAACGTCTGTATGTTATACTACATTTATTATACGATTATGGGTAATTTTATACGTTATAGCTATTGACATCTCTTATGTCTATATTTTTATTCTTTATGTCTTATATCTATTATGTCTGTCTTTTATACAGATATCTATGATATTTATTATGTTCTGTCTTATCACCTTATCTTTATATCTATGATGTCTATGTATTATACCTATATCTATTATAGCCCCTGAGTTATATTTGATACCTATATCTTTTATATCCATTTGTTCTCGATATATACCTATTTCAATATGTCATATTTTATTCCTATATCTAATTATATCATTAGTATATAGTTTATACCTAATCTATATCTATTCTTTTTTTGTCTATATTTTATACCTATATCTATTTATGGTGATCTATAATTTTTGCCTTATCTATTTTGTCCATATATCTATATTTTGTACCTGTACTATATATCTATTTTCCATATTTTATACGGAGATCTAGTATATCTATTAGTGTCTATATTTTATACCTATATCTATTCAGAATCTAGTATGTCGTATTGGATACCTATATTTTATTATATACATAGGGGGGCGAGAGGAGAGAACGATATCTAGTAGGGCTATTATGTCTAGAGGTTGATACCGATATCGAGGAGTAGTCGAGGGAGAAGAGAGAGTGAGAGTAACCTCGAGCGAGGAGGAACGGAGCGGGGGAGAGCGGAGCGAGAGCGAGTAGGGGAGACGGGGGAGCGAGGAGAGCGAGGAGAGGAGAGGAGAAGGAGAGGCGGAGAGAGCGAGCGGGGAGACCCGAGAGCTATTAATATCGAGGATATGCACTATAGTTTATACCTATATATATTAGATCGATGAGGTCTATATTTTATACCGATTCTAGTTATATCGATGATATTTATTATTTACACCTAGTATTTAGTATAAAACGCTATTTATAGCCTAGATCTAGGGGAGGCGCTAGGTAGCATTAATATCTATTATAGCTATATATTTATTTTTTATAATTACATCTATTAGATCTAGATTTTATGTCTTTTATCTCTTATGTCTATCTAAAATCTATATTTTGTTACCTATATTTTAGTATTTCCTATGATACGATATCTATATATGATATTATATCTTTTGTGTACCTATATGACTAGTGCTATCTATCGTGTTTCTGTACGATAGACGTCTGAGACTTAGTGCTATTACCTACTATTATTGTGCTAATGTATTTAGATCAAGGATAATACGAGAGGGTGCTGCCTGGATTGGGTTTTGTATAGGTCGGTTGATTATGTATATATTTTTATACATATATCACGATACAGTATGTCTATATTTATACCCTCTCTTATTAAGGATGTCTTATTATAATATATATGGATATTCTTATAGCTATTACGTCTCTATATTTATACACTATATCTATGTTAGATAGTCGAATGAGGTCTTATATTCTTATCCCATATGATATACTTTATGTCTATAATTTTATCCTAATCTATTTATCTATTATGTCTACATTTTTTTACCTGATCTATTATATCTCTTATGTGTATATTTATACCTATATGTATATAGCTATATGTCTATATTCTACACGTATAATCTATTATTATGTTTATATATTCTATAGGTAATCTATTATATATATTATGTCTATATTTTATACTATACCATACATCTGTTAGGTCTATATTTTTTATGCCTATATTATTATGTCTATTTTTTTATACCTATATTATTATATCTACTATGACTATATTTTTGTACCCTCTATCTATTATATCTATTATATCAATTTTTATACCTTATCTATGATGTCTATATTTATACGTATATCTATTTATATCTATTATGTCTAGTTTTATAACCTATACATATTCTATCTATATGTCTAAATTTTATACCTGACTATGCGATTATTATGTCTGTATCTATTATACTATTATGTCTATCTTTTAGACATATATATATTATATCTATTGTCTATATATTTTATAACAATATCTATTATATTATTTTGTTATATTTTTACCTCTATCATTAGATCTCTTATGTCTATCTTTAATCTCCAATCTATCATATCTATATTTATAACTGATCTAATAGTATTATGTATATCTTATATACCTATATCTATGAGATATATTATGCTGTATCTATTATATTATATATATTATGTCTATCTTTGATACCTATATCGATTATATCGATTGTATATATTTTATAGCATACTATTATATCTATTTTGTCATATTTTATACCTATGTCGATTATATCCTCTTATGTCCTATATTTAATATATCAATCTATTATATCTGGATTTTATAACTTTATCGATTAGTGTATTATGTCTATAGTGAGGATACTATACTATTATATCTGTCTATATATATTTATACATAGATTGCCTATATTTTATAGTATATCTATACTATTATGTCTATATAATAGACCTCTCTAATATTATTATGTCTATATTTTATCTTATCTATTATTATCGATTAGATCTATATTTTATTACCTATATCTATATGTATATATTAATACCTATATCTTTTATATCTATTAGGTCTATATTTTATACGGTATCATGATAGATATTATGTTTAATTTTATTACGTATCTCGATATATCTATATGTCTATATTTTATACCTATAACTACTACATCTAGTATGTGTTATATTTTATAACTTATCTTTTATACCTATTCATGTGCATATGTTATACCTATATCTATTATATCTTTATGTATTATTGTGACCTATATATATGATCTATTAGGTCTATATTTTATAAACTATATCTATCATATCTATATTTGGAATGTATACCTGTATCGATTATATCGATATTTGATATACCTATATCTATGTTATCTACTTATATCTATATTTTATACCTATATATTTATATCTATTAGTCTATATTTTAAACCTATATCTATTATGTCTATATTTAAGACCTGCCTCCATATACACCTATTTATATCTAGATTTTATACAGATATTATTTGTCCCATATTTTATACATTTTTTTAGTATATCATCGATGTCTATATTTCATACCTATACTTTTAAGGTCTATGGGTTTATACCTATGATCTAGATGTCTATTATTTTATGCCAGATATCTATTTATATACATTTTGTCTATTGTTTCAGACTAGAGCGAGGAGAGAGATGATTATCATATGAGTCGCGGTCTTAGTGATGAAACAAGAGTGGATACCTATATTCTATATATCTATGGAATACCTATAAACTAGATATCGATGAGATTGTTAGTTTATAAGTATATCCATAGTTCAAGATTTTATACCTATATCTATATATCTATCTTATTTTAGACAATATCAATCGATCCAGATTATACGTATATCTATTATATCTATTATATCTATATTTTATACCTATAATCATAGATCAATTTTCTACATTTATCGATTTCGATTTGATGTCTTAGGTCTATATTTATACCTATATCTATTATATCTCTATGGCGCGTAGGTGAGAGCTTTTATCTCGTGTAATCTAGTATGGCTGATAGTGGTATACCTATATCTATGATGGCGTAGATTGATACCTACATCTAGTATAAAGATATGTTAGACTAATTCTGAGAGCCATAGTAATACCTTAGTATCCTATTATATCTATTATATTTACATTTTATAATTATATCTATTAATCTTATTTTATACCCTATGTCTATATACTATTATATGTATATTTTATGACTATATCAATTTATATCTAATTTATACGTATATCTATTATACCCATTATGACTATAGTTTACCATATATATTATACCTATTAGTCTATATTTTATACTATGTTATTATAATCCATTATGTCTATATTTATACCTATATCTATCAAATCTATTATGTCTCTATTGAAACTATAATTGTTATCTATTATGTTAATTTTAACCTAGTCTGATGGATATCGATGATGTTCTATATTGTATACATAATATCTATTGTATGTATTATTGTCTATATTTTATAACGATATATCTGTGTACCTATTATGTCTATACTTTTTATTTACCGATATATATTATGTCTATATTTTATACATATATCTATTATATAATTATGTCTGTATTTTATTACCATATTTATTATATCGATGTGTCTATATTTTATAAATATATATTTATATCTCTTATGTCTATATTTTAACTATAGGGTTGTATCTTTATGTCTATATTTGATTCCAAAGTCATTATATCTATTATGTCTATATCTATTTATATAGATGTAGGTCGTAATTTGATACCTATATCTATTATGATCTATATGTCGTGTATTTGATACCTATGTTATTATATCTATTGATGTCTGAGATTTTATACCTATAGCTCTTATGTATATGTTGAGACCGAGAGCGAGGAGAACGAGGAGGTGCGCGAGTGAAGGATAGGAGAAAGAGCGGAGAGAAAAGATGCGAGGTGTTTGTATTTTTGTTGTTTCTTGGTTTTGATTGTTGAGTCCTTTTTTCGGGTGTGTGGTACTGATGGGGGTCTTGCGTTGGTGAGCATGTGAGGGGTTATGATGGCGTCATTAGTCAGTAGGGGTTCGGGTCAGGGGGGGGCTGGGGAACGCAGGTTTATATTTGTTGTTGGGGGGTTGTAGTGTGGGGGGAGGGCGTATTGGAGGTTGGCCTGTTATGGAGTGATTCGTTAGAAGGATGGTAGGGCCAGGCTAGCGAGGGAGTGTTGGCCTCATTAGGCGCCTGTCGCGAGCGCGGGTTGTGAACGTGGGCCAGTCCAAGGTGTGAGCCTCTAGTGTTCGGGTCCTGTTGCGGGGTTGCCCCGAGTGCGTGCTTTGGGTCCGCATTGTTCATGGGCCTGTGTCTGGTGGTCGGAGTTGGGTGGTTTGGTCGGTGGGGGTTTGTCTGTTCCCCGCTCGTCTTCGTGTCGTTGCGCTGCTGGTCTGGAGTTCGGGGGATCCTTCCTAGTTGGGGTTGCTTTTTGTCCGATGTCTTCTCGGTGATTTTGCGGAGGGTTAGGTCAACGTTCCTTTGCTGCGTTTTGATGGGCTTTGTGGCTGCCATGTTCCTTGCTTGGTTGTTCTTGGTTATAGCCTGGGGCACTTTGTTGTGTGGGGCGGGTATTTTTCGCCGTAGCAGCCGTGGTCAGTATTTACTCTTATAGTATGTTGTATTGTGTGTTTTCGGGTGGCTTTTTTGTGTCTCTGCGTTTGTGTTGGGGTAGTGGCGAAGGTTCATCTTTGGCGCGCGTGGCGGTGCGGTATACTTGGGGGGCTTCGCGCGTTGTACGGTTGCGGTAAGTGGGCTAGGATTTCATTGGGCATTTTTGGCGTGGTAGTGGTTTCTTAGGTCGTTCTGTTCTGTTCTTCGTGATGTAGCGTGTGTGAGGGTGTTTATACGTTTTAGCTTAGCCCCTGTTTGCGTGTGTAGTGGCCCGGTTGGGTTATGGTCAGCGGCTGCTTATGGACGTCGCGTTTTTTGTCGTTCGGGGATGGGCTTCGCAATTTAAATGTTTCGTGCTAGTATTTAGGGGGCGCTGTGTTATCTTTACGGTTTTATGGTATGCCTTCGTTCTGGTGTTGTCGGTACGCTTTGTTGCTGCGATCGTGCTGGGAGGTATTGTGGGCAGGGGGCGTTGCTTTTCTTTTATTTTTATTGAATTCTCTTCAGTTGGTGTCCTTTTCTTGCTTGTATTGTTTTATGGTATGATTATAACTATTCTTTTGTTTAGTTTTTTTGTTTTTTTTTTTTTATTTTGTTTTATTTTTGTTTTGTTGATTATTACGTGGGAGTGTGTTGTCGTTTGTTGTTCTGTCTATATGTTATACATTTATCTATTATATCTCTATGTCTATACACATACCTAAATGATTTATATCTAAATGTCTATATTTTATACCTATATCATTATGGTCTATATTTCATACTATATCTATTCTACCCATTATGACTGTACGTTGGACCGATATCTATTGGTCCAATACATTGATTACTGATCTATTAAATATATGTCTATATTTGATAACTATATCTATAGATAGATAATGTCTATAATATTATACACATATCTATTATATCTATTGTTGGTTTAATTTTTATAACTTATAGCTATTATATCTATTATGCTATATGTTATACCTATATCTATTTATCTATATTTATAACTAGATCTATTGTATGCCTTATGTCCAAAATTTGTATACCTATATCTATTATATCTCTGCTATATCGATTGTATCTAATATATCTATGATTGTATACGTATAGCCATAAACTATTGATGTCTTGTTTTATACCTCTTATGTATATTATATTAAATTTTATACCTGCTATCTATATATAGATTTTTTATAGTAAATCTATTATATCACTATCTATATTTGTATACTTGTAGATATTATATCTATTATGTATATATTTTATACCTATATCTATTATATCTATGCTTCTATATTTTATACATTATTATTATATCTATTTATGTCTATATTGGGTATACCTATAGTAATGATATCTATGTATGTCTGATTTTATACCTAAATCTAGTATATACCTATTAGTCTATAATTAGGGTATATATATAATTGTATCTATGAGTCTATATGTTATACCTACATCTATATATCTATTATGTCTATTTTATAACCTAGACTGTTATATCGATTTGTAGTATTTATACCAATAGTCCTATATTATTATGTCTATATCTATTTGTATCTATTAGGGCTCTATTTATACCTATATCTATTATTATAGTCTATTATTTTGTTATACCTATATGTATTATATCTATAGTCTATATTTTATACCCTGATCTATTATATTTATTATTTGTAATTTTATGCATATATCTATTATATCCAACTTATCGATATTTTTTACCTTATCGTTATATCCATTTATGTCTAAGATTTTGTTACCTATATCTATTATGTCTATTATGTCTATATGTATAACTATATCTTTATATATATTATGTCTAGATTTTATAAACGATATCTATTATATCTATTATGTCTATATTTTATGCTTCTATTAATCCATTATATCTATTTTTATTCCTATATCTATTAACAACTATATGTTATTAACTATTCTTAAGCTATATTTAATACCCTATAGCTATGTATATCAGTTAGATCGTGCATCATTTATAATCATTCTATTTATATCATATTTACTTCCTATGTGACTTTTTATATCTATTATTATCTAGATTTTATGACTTTATCCAAAATATATCGTATTTTATATTTATATTATTAATCTCTTATGTCTATATTTTATAGGACCTATAACATTATATCTCTTATGTCTGGTTTTATACCATATCTCTTATAGATCTTATGGTCTATGTTTTATACCTCTTATTATATTTATTATGCTATATTTTGTCCGTATGATCTATCAATTATGTACTATATTTTATACTCATATCTATTCTTGTATTATGTCTATATTTATACAGATTATCTATATTGTTATATTTAATTACCTATATTATATCCTATATGTCTATTATTTTATACCTATATGTATTGTGTCTATATTTTCTACCTAGATCTATTTATCTATATTTGAAACTTATCTATTATATCTATTAGCTGCATTTTGTACCTAGGTCTCTTATATCTACTTTTAGTAAATATATATAATATATCATATTATGTCTAACTATTTATACCGTATCTATTATGTCTATATTTTATACGCTATATCTATGTAATCTATGATGTTAATATTTTACAACATATTTTTTTTTTTTATTTTATTGTCTATTATTTCTACAACTCTATATCTATTATATCTATTAGTCTATATTTTTATAACTTATATTATATCTATATTTTATATCTATATCCATTATATATATATGTCTTTTTTATATCGTATCTATTATGGTCTTTACTTTTAACCTATATCTATTATATCGATTATGTGTATATTGCAAAAGTATATTTATTATATCTTATTGTCTATATTTGTATACCAAATCTATTATGTCTGTATTTGTATACCTATATCAATTATATCTTTTGTGCGGTATTTATAAAAGATTGTATCGATTATATCTATTATGTCTTCTGTTTTATACCTATATCTATTGATATCTTATTAGTTATTTTTTATACCTGCATCTATTATACTCTATGTATGTTTATATTTTGGATAACCATATCTATTATGTCTTATATTTTTATACCTATATCTATTATATCATTTGCTAAATTCTATCACCTATATCATTATACTATTATGTCGATATTTTCACGTATGTTGATTATATCTCTTGGGTCGGGAATCTTTATACCTATATCTATTAATCTATATTTTAGACTATCTCTAGTATTAACCCTATTTTCGTACCTGGAGCCATGATAGCCTATAGGTTTACCGACACTTTAGAGATCCTAGTTAATTCCTTTAATAATTAGCATCATATCAATTATATCTATATTTATATCTATATCTATCATTAATCTATTGTCTATATTTTGTAATGATCTGTTACATCTATTAGGCTATATTTTATACCTATATCTATTATATCTATTTTGTCGTTATTTTTATTCTATATCTATTCATCTCGTTATGTCTTATATTTTTTACTTATATTTCTGCTTCTATTATGTCTATATTTCAACCTATACTATTAGATCATCTATTATGTCTATATATTTTAGACCTATATCATTGCCTATTATGGTATAATTTAACATGTATCTTTTAGTGTATTAGTCATTTTGGTATACCGACTTTATATCTTATTATGTCATACTATACATTATCATTATGTCATATTTTATACTATATCGATATATCTATTGTGTTATATTTTATACCTATATCGCTTAGGTATATATGTTTATAACTATATCTAGTATTTAATGATTATATCTATATTTTAGACGTATATCTGTTATATCATTCTGTCTCTATTTACACCGATATCTATTATGTCTATATTGATTCCTATCTCTATTATATCTAATTATGTCTATATTCATACCTATATCTATTATATCTATTTATATCTAATTTTTTACCTATACTATTATATCTATTAGTCTATCTATGATATCTATTATATCTGTATTTTTAACGTAATATATTAATCTATTTTAACCTGTTCTTTATATTATGATGTAATGTTTCATATGTATTCTAGTAATGTCTATAAGGTTATATCTTATACTATGTCTATTATTATTATTATGTGTATATTTGATACCTATATCTATTATATCGTATTATGTCTATATTTGATACACTTTATATTAATATACTCTTATGTCTATATTAATACCTATAGCTATTATGTCTATTATTTGTACCTATATAGATTATATCTATGGATGGCTATATTGTATACCTACTATCGAGGGGGATAGCCTAGGAGGGCGAGAGGTTTCGACATCGAGCAAGGAGAGCGAGAGATCGATAGGGGTGGGACGAAAGGAGGAGAGGAGGAGGGTAGACGTAGATCTATTATATGATTTTATCGAGAAGGTTTTACCGATATCTATTATATCTATATGTGAGACCTGCTATCGAGTATATCTATATGTCTATATTTATTACCTATACAATATATCGATATTTATTAGATATATGTAATTATATCTATATTTTATTCTATATCTATTTATTTCTTAGGTCATACTTACGTACCTATATCTATTATACCTTTGATGTATCTATATTATGATACCTATACTATTTTATCTATATTTACACCTATATCTACTGTATCTGTTAAATTTTATTTTGTAACATATCTATTCTATCATATTTTAGACTATATCTACTATAAATATGATATCTAACTTTATACCTATATTTATTATATCCATATTTATACTGATATCTATTATATCTATTTATATCTACATTTACACGCAGATCTACTTTATCTGTATTTATACCTATATTATTATATCTATTAGGTCGATAATCTTAGGCCTATATCGATTTATATCGATTAGGTCTTGGTATTTCATTACCTATCTCTATGTAAATCTATTAGGTCATGAATTTTATAAAATATATCTTCTTATATCATTAGGTTCTATTTTTTTTTTTTTTTTTTTTTGGATGTCTAAATAAAATCAAAATATATAGATATGATATATATATATTTTTTTTTTTTTTTTTTTACGTTAATTCTAGGGTAAATGTGCATAACGTGCGGTTTTTTACATAGTATATTATTTTTTTTTTTTGCCATGTGGGTGTGCTGCACCTTCAACTCGTCAGCACCATCAATCATTAATGTATATCATGTATAACTCACCCAATGCAATCCCTCCCTCCTCCCCCCTCCCCCCTCCCTGATAGACCCCAGTGTGTTGATGTTCCACTTCCCGCACTCCAAGTGATCTCATTGTCAGTCCCACCTATGAGTGAAGACATGCGGTGTTTGGTTTATCTTCTGTGCATAGTTTGCTAAGAATGATGGTTCCCCAGCTGCATCCATGTCCCTACAAAGGACGCAAACTCATCCTTTTTTATTGGCTGCATAGTATTCCATGTGTATATGTTGCAACCCATTTTCTTAATCCAGTCTGTCAAGATGGGACATTTGGGTTGATGTCCAAAGATCTTGCTATTGTGATAGGTGCCGCCAATAAACAATGTGTACATGTGTCTTGTAGTAGACTATTTATAATCATTTGGGTAGATACACAGTAGTGGGATGGCTGGGTCATATGGTAATCTAGTCTCTAGATCCTTGAGGAATATGCCATAATATTTCCATATAGGGTTGAACTAGTTTACAATCCCACAACAGTGTAAAAGTGTTTACTATGCCACATCCTCTCCAACACCTGTTGTTTCCTGACTTCTTAAGATTGCAATTCTACTGGTGTTTGAGATGGGATATCATTGTGGTTTTTGATTGATTTCTATGATGGCAGTGATGATGAGACCTTTTTCATGTGTATGGTTGGCTGTATGAATATCTTCTTTTGAAGAAATTTTGTTCATATCCTTTCCCCCTTTTTGCATGGGGTGGTTTGTTTTTCTCGTAATTTGTTTGAGTTCTTTGTAGATGTCGGATATTAGCCCTGCAGATGGAGTCAGGTTGCAAAAATTTCTCCATTCTGTAGGTTGCCTGGTTCACTCTGATGGTAGTTTCTTGTGCTGCTGCAAAAGATCTTTAGTTTAATGAGGAATCCATTTGTCAATTATGGGCTTTTGCGCCGGTGCTTGGTTGTTTTTAGGACATTGAAGCCTTGCCAATGCCATGTCCTGAATGGTACTACCTCGATTTTCTTCTAGGGTTTTATGGTATTAGGTCTAACATTTAATTCTCTAATCCATCTTGAATAATCTTCGTATAAGGGGTAAGGAAAGGATCCAGGTTCAGTTTCTACGATGGCTAGCACATTTTCCAGCACCAGTGATTAAATAGGGAATCCTGTCCCATCTGTTTCTTCTCAGGTTTGTCAAAGATCAGATGGCTGTAGATGTGACTGTATTATTTCTGAGGACTCTGTTCATGTGCCCATTGGTTATATCTCTGTTGGTACAGGACCACTGTGTTTTGGTTCTGTAGCCTTGTAGTATAGTTTGAAGTCATGGTTACGTGACGCCTCCAGCTTTGTCCTTTTGCGTAGGATTGTCTTGGCAATGCGGGCTCTTTTTTGGTCCACTTGAACTTTAAAGCAGTTTTTTTCCCAAGCTGTTGAAGAAAGTCATTGGTTAGCTTGATGGGGATGCATGAATCTATAAAATAACTTGGGGAGTTGGCCATTTTCACGATATGATTTCTTCCAGCCATGAGCATGGTATGTCTTCCATTTGTTTGTGTCCTCTTTGATTCACTGAGCAGTGGTTTGTAGTCTCCGTGAAGAGGGTCCTTACATCCTTGTAAGCTGGATCTAGGGATTTTATTCTCTTTGAAGAATTGTGAATGGAAGTTCATTCATGAATTTGGCTCTCTGTTGTAGTGCTGGTGTTATTAAGAATGCTTGTGATTTTGCACCATTAATTTTGTTTGTATCCTGAGGACTTTGCTGAGTGGACTATCAGCTTAAGGAGATTTGGGCTGAGACGATGGGGTGTTCTAATATACAAATCATGTCATCTTTCTGCAAACAGGGGACAAATTTTGATTCTCTTTTACCTAAACTGGATACCCTGGATTTCTTTCTCTTGGCTGATTGCCCTAGCAGACTTCCAACACTATGTGAATAGGAGTGGTGTGAGAGAGGGGCCATCCTGTCTTGTGCCAGTTTCAAAGGGAATTTTTCCAGTTTTTGCCCATTCCAGTATGATATTAGCTGTGGGTTGTCTAAATAGCTCTATATTTTAGGTACGTTCCATCAATAACGAATTTTATTGAGCGTTTTTAGCATGAAGGGCGTGAATTTTGCAGAAAGCCTTTTCGCATCTATTGAGGACATCAGGTGGTTCTTGTCTTTGGTTCTTTATATGTGGGATTACGTTATTGATTTGCGGAATGTTGAACCAGCCTTGCATCCCAGGGATGAAGCACACTTGATCATGGTGGATAAAGCTTTTTGATGTGTGCTGAATCGGTGTTGCTAGGGATTGTATTGAGGATTTTTGCCATCACATGTTCATCAGGGCTATTGGTCTAAAATTCTCTTTTGTTGTTGTGTCTCGCCAGGGCTTGGTATCAGGGATGATGTTGGCCTCATAATAGTTAGGGAGGATTCCCTCTTTTCTATTGATATGGAATAGTTTCAGAAGGAATGGTACCAGCTCCTCTTGTACCTTGGTAGAATCGCTGTGAATCCATCTGGTCTGCGACTTTTGTATGGGGGTTAGGCTATTAATTGTTGACTCAATTTCAGACCTGCTATTGGTCTATTCAGGGATTCAAACTTCTCTGGTTTAGCTTGGAGAGTGAAGTGTCCAGGAAATTATCCATTTCTTCTGAGATTTCTGTGGATTTGCGTGAGAGGCATTTATAGTCTTCTCTGATGGTAGTTTGTATTTTGTGGGGGTCAATGGTGATTATCCCCTTTATCTTTTTATGAAATCGTATTGATTCCTCTCTCTTTTTTCTTTATGCCTTGCTAGCGGTCTGTCAATTTTGTTGATCTTTCAAAAAACAAACTCATGGATTCATTGCATTTTTTGGAGTTTTTTTGTGTCTCATTCCTTCATTTCTGCTCAGATCTTAGTTATTTCTTGCCTTTGCTAGCTGTTGAATGTGCATTGCTCTTGCCTCTCTAGAGTTCTTTTAATTGTGATGTTAGAGTGTCACTTTTAGTCTTTCTGCTTTTCTCTTGTGCATTTAGTTGATATAAATTCCCTCTACAACAATGCTTTAAATGTTGCTCCGAGCATCTGGGATGTGGTATCTTTGTTCTCAGTTGGTTTCAAAGAACATCTATTTCAGCTTTCATTAGTTATGTACACAGTTAGGTCATTAGAGCAGGTGTTCAAGTTTAAATGTAGTGAGCGGTTTTTTGATTGAGTTTGTAGTCCTGAGTTCTAGTTTGATTGCATGTGGTCTGAGAGACAGTTTGTTATAATTCTGTTCTTTTAATTTGCTGAGGAGTGTTTACTTCCAATTCAGGTGGTTCCATTGGAATAAGTGTGAATGTGGTGCTGAGAAGAATGTATATTCTGTTGATTGGGGTGGAGGGTTCTATAGATGTCTATTAGGTCCGCTGGTGCAGAGATGAGTTCAAATTCCTGGATATCCTTGTGAACTTCTGGTTCCGTTGATCTGTCTAATGTTGACAGCGGGAGAGGTTGAAGTCCCCCATGATTATTGTATGAGTCTGAAGTCTCTTTGTTGTTACGTCTCTAAGGACTGCTTTATGAATCGGGGTGCTCCTGTATTGGGTGCATATATATTTAGAGAGTTAGCTATTCCTGCTTGAATTGATCATTTACCATTATGTAATGGCTTCTTTGTCTCCTTTTGATCTTTGATGGTTTAAAGTCTGTTTTAGCAGAGACTAGTGGATTGCAACCCCTGCTTTTTTGTTTCTCCATTTGCCTGCGTAGATCTCCTCCATCCCTTTATTGAGCCTATGTAGGTTCTGCATGTGAGATGGGTTGTTCCTGAATACAGCAGCCTGATGGGTCTTGGAATCTTTATCAGTTTGCCAGTCTGTGTCTTTTAATTGGCGAATTTAGTCCTTAACATTTAAGGTTAATAATTGTTTATGTGTAACTTGATCCTGCCAATTATGATATTATCTGGTTATTTTGCTCGTTAGTTGATGCAGTTTCTTAATAGCCTCGATTGGTCTTTACATTTTTGCCAAGGTTTTTGCGATGGCTGGTACCGGTTGTTCCTTTCCATGTTTAGGCTTCCTTCAGGTTCTTGTAAGGCAGGCCTGGGGACAAAATCTCTAACATTGCTATCGGTAAAGGATTTTATTTATCCTTCACTTATGAAAACTTAGTTTGGCTGGGATAGGGAAATTCTGGTTTAAAATTCGTTTCTTTAAGGAAACGTTGAATATTGGCCCCACTCTCTTCTGGTTGTAGAGTTTCTGCCGAGAGATCTGATTGTTAGTTCTGATCGGGCTTCCCTTTGTGGGTCACCCGACCTTTTCTCTTGGCTGCCCTTAAGATCTTTTCCTTCATTTCAACTGTTGTGAATTGCCAATTATGTGTCTTGGAGTTGCCTCTTCTGGAGGTATCTCTGTGGCGTTTCTGTATTCCTGAATTTGAATTGTTGGCCTGCACTAATAGGTTGGGGAAGTTCCTGATAATCCTGAAGAGTGTTTTCCAACTTGGTTCCATTGTCCCCTCACTTTCAGGCACCCAATCCGAACTGTAGATTTGGTCTTTTTACGAATCCCCATACTTATTGCAGGCTTTGTCATTTCTTTTTCTTCTTTTTTCTTTGTGGTTTTATTCTCGCTTCAGTTCATTCATTGATCTTCAATCGCTGATACTCTTTCTTCCAGTTTATCGAGTCGGTTACTGACGCTTGATGCATTTGTCACGTATTTCTCGTGTCAATGGTTTCATCTCTGTCATTTCGTTTATGATCTTATATGCATTAATGAGCTAGCTGTCAAATTCTTCCACTCTTTTTAAGCTTTTTAGTTTCTTTGCGCTGGGTACGTAATTCCTCCTTTAGCTCTGATAAGTTTGATGAATGAAGGGGCCTCTTCTTCTCTCGTCCAAGTCAGTCTTGACCAGCTTTGATACGTTGGCTTGTGGTGATGGGCCTGCGCTCCTTTTGCAGGGGAGATGCGCTCTATTTTTTGAATTTCCAGCTTTTCTGCCCTGTTCTTCCCCATTTTGTGGTTTATATGTCTCTGGTCTTTGATGGTGGTGCGAAAACTGATGGGTTTGTAAGGGTGTCCTTCCTGTTGATAGTTTTACGTCTGACAGTCAGAAGGACTCTATGTTGGTCTCTTGGAGTTGTTGAGGTCCACTCCAGACCTGTTTGACGGGTATCAGAAGCCAGAAGAATTTGCGACGATGACATATTGTGAACAGCGAGGTGTGTCCTGTCTGATTCTCCTTTGGAAAAGTGTCCTCTCAGGGTGTTCCTCCACCCTGTGAGGTTGTGGGGTGTCAGACTGCCATAGTGGGGGATTTCTCCAGCTAGGCTACTAGGAGTCAGGACACACCGAGCAGGCAGTCTGTCCGTTCTCAGATCTCAAACCTCCGCGTTGGGAGATCCGCGGCTCTCCCAAGCTGTCAGACAGAGTCTGTTAGCGTCTGCACCGGCTCCGCTACTGTCCCCTGTTGAGTCTTTCACGCTGTGCGCTGTCCCCGAGGGGAGACTACAGAGAACAGGCAGGCTTCCTTGAGCGTGCTGTGAGCTCACCCAGTTCGAAGCTTCCCAGCGGAGGTTGTTTAACTCCCTTAAGCCTCAGCAATGGGGGAGCCCTCCCCCAGCCTCGACTGATGCCTTGCGGGATATATAGGATCGCGGAGGACTTGCTGTGTTTAGCAGTGAGGGAGGCTCGTGGGCGTGGGACCCTCCCGCCAGGTGTGGGATTATTCTCCGGAATGCTGTATGCTACAGCCGCGTATGGGGTGGGCGTACCCGATTTTCCAGGTGTTGTGTGTCTAAGTTCACCTGGCTAGGAAAACGGATCCCCTCCCCATCGCTTCAGGTGAGGCGAGCCCGCCCTGCTTCAGGCATCTCGTGGTCAGGCTGCAGCAGCTGACCAGCACCGATGTCCCGGCACTCCCTAGTGAGATGACCCCAGGTACCTCAGTTGGAAAATGCAGAAATCACAGGTCTTCGGTGTCGCCGCGCTGGGAGTGGAACTGGAGTTGTTCCTATTCGGCCATCTTGCTTCCTCCGCCCCCCTGGTCTATTTTTGATATCCATATGTATATCTATGATGTCTATGTTTTATACCGTATATCTATTATATCTATATGTCTAATTTCATACCCATAATCTATATCTCTTAGGTCTACATTTTATACTATATTATTAGTTATATTTGAACCTATTATCAATTATATCAATTAAGTCTATATTTTCTTACTAAGACCATTATATCTATTATGCTATATGTATACTATATCTATTAAAAACTATTAGTCTATATTTTATAACTATATCTCTTATCTATTATGTCAATGTTATACCTAAAATCTATTATATCTATTATGTTATATATTGTGTACCTATATCTATTTGTCGATATTTTAAATCTATATCTATATATTATTAAGTATATATGTTATACGTATATCTTTTATATCGTTATGGTATATTGGAGACCTTATATCTCTTATATCGTTATGTCGAATTTTATATATGATTATTAGATTCTACATTTTATACCTATAGCAATTAATATTATTCTACATTTTATACTGTATCTATCGTTATCTATTAATCTTATTTGCTCCTAGATCTATTGTTATCTCCATTTTATGACGATATATTAGATTCTTTAAGTTCAACCTTTTGTACCTATCTATTATATGTATTATGTCTATTTTTTTATACCGGCCACTATATATTATTATGTATAGTTATACCCATATCTATGAGTCTAGATTTCATACGTATAAAATTTTGCTTTTTATGATGTCTGTATTTATACCTATATATATTATGTCTATATTTCATAACCTTATATCGATTATATCTATTTTGTGTATATTTATACCTATCACTATTATGTCTATTAGTCTATATTTTATACCTATATATTTATATACATAGTATGTCTACATTTTATTACCTACATCTATATATATATAGGATATATTATATACCTATATCTATATGTCTTTATGTGAATACCTATATCTATATATGGATTATTGCCTTTATTTTATATCACTATTTTTTGGTTATATCTATATTTATAACCGATAGCTA
>NW_022141903.1:0-84218 GCF_007565055.1 Rhinopithecus roxellana | reverse complement strand
TTCATACTATTATTTTTAACCAGTAGTTATGTCTATATTTGGATACTTATGTCTGTAATTTATAACTATATGTACTATATCTTTTATGTCTATATTTTTTAACATATCTATTACATCTATTATGTCAATATTTTTATACCTATGTCTATTATGTCTATATTTTATACCTATATCTATTATATAATGTATGTCTATACTTTACACCTATATCTCTAATATATATAATGTCTATATTTTATTACTTCTATCTATTATAACTGTTATATCTATATTTTATGCATATATCTATTATGTTTATCTTTATACCTATAATCTATTATATCTATTATGTTATACATTTTTAACTATATCTATTAATCTCTTATGTCAATATTTTATACCTATATCTATTATATCTATTTTGTCTATATCTCTTATACGTTTTATGTCTATGGTTTTACCTATATATATTATACCTATTGTCTATATATTATACCTATATCTATTATGTCTATAGTTTATACCTATATCTATTATATCTATTATGTCTATATTTTTTACCTATATCTATTGTATCTATTATGTCTATATTTTATATCTATGTCTATTACATCTATTGTGTCTATATTTTATACCTATATTTATAATATCTCTTATGTCTGTATTTCATACCTATATCTATTTTATCTATTATGTCTATATTTTATACCTATATCTATTATGTCTTTATTTTATACCTATATCTATTATATCTATTATGTCTATATTTTATCCCTCTATCTATTATATCTATTATTTGTATACTTTATAACTCTATCAATTATATCTATTATGTCTATATTTTATACCTATATCTATAATGTCTCTCTTTTATACCTATATCTATTATATCTATTATGTCTATATTTTATACCTGTATCTATTGTATCTATTATATCTGTATTTTATACCTATATCTATTATATCCATTATGTCTATATTATATACCAGAATCTATTATATCTATTATGTGTACCCTTCATACCTATATCTATTATATTTATTCTGTCTACATTTTATACCTACATATATTATGTTTATTATGTCTGTAATTTATCCCTATATCTATTATATCTATATTTTATACCTATATCTATTATAACTGTATATTATTCCTAAATCTAGTATATGTATTATGTCTACATTTTATACCTATATCGATAATATCTATATTTTATCTATATCTGTTATATTTATTATGTCTATATTTTATAACTCTATCTATTATATCTATTATGTATATATTATATACCTATATCTATTATGTCTATATTTTATACCTGTATTTATCATATGTAGTATGTCTATATTTTATACCCATATATATCATAACTATTGTGTCTATGTTTTATACCTATATCTATTATATCCCTAATGTCTATATTTTATTCCTTTATCTATTATAACTATATTTTATACCTGTATATATCTGTATTTTATACCTATATCTATTAGGGCTATTATGCCTATATTTTATACCTATATTTATTATGTCTATTTTTTATACTTATATCTGTTATATCTATTATATCTATATTTCATACCTATATGTATTATATGTTTTATTACTATATTTTATACCTATATCTATTATATCTATTATGTCTATATTTTATACTTATATCTACTATATCTATTACGTGTATATATTATACCTATATCTATTATATCTCTTATGTCTATATTTTAAAACTATATGTATTAAATCTATTATATATGTATTTTATACCTATATCTATTATAACTATATTTTATACCTATATATTATATCTATATTTCATACCTATATCTATGATAACTATTATATTTTTATTTTATAATTTTATCTATTATGTCTTTATTTTATATATGTATCTATTATATCTATTATAACTATGTTTTATACCGATATCTATTGTATCTATATTTTATACGGATATCTATTATGTCTGTTATATCTATATTTTATACCTATATCTATTATATGTATTATGTCTATATTTTATACCTATATCTATTAATGTATTATATCTATATGTTATACCTATATCTATTATATCTATTATGTCCATACATCATACCTATATCTGTTATGTCTATATTTTATACCTGTATCGATTATATGTATTATGTTTATATTTTATACCTATATCTAGTATATCTCTTATGTCTATATTTTATACCTATATCTATTATATCTATTGTGTCTATACTTTATACCTATATCTATTATGTCCATATGTTATATCTTTATTTCTTATATCTATTATGTCTATATTTTATACTTCTATCTTTTATATCTATTATATCTGTATTTTATGCCTATATCTATTATGTCCATATTTTATATCTATATCTATTATATCTATTATGTCCATATTTTATAACTATATCCATTATATCTCTTATGTCTATATTTTATACCTATATCTATCATATCTATTTTGTCTATATCTATGATAACTATTATGTCTATAATTTATACCTATATCTATTACATCTATTGTGTATTTATTATACCTATATCTATTATGTCTGTGGTTTATACCTATATCTATTATATCTATTATGTCTATATTTTATACCTGTATATATTTTATCTATGTTGTCTATATTTTATACCTCTATCTATTTTATCTTTTAAGTGTATATTTTATACCTCTATATTGTATCTGTTATGTCTATATTTTATACCTATATCTATTATATCTATTATATCTATAATCTGTACCTATATCTATTATAACTATATTTTATATATATTTTATATATATAAAACTCTATTATAACTGTTATGTCTATATTTTATACCTGTAGTTATTAATTCTATTATGTCTATATTTTATAACGATATCTATTTCGTCTATATTTTATACCCATCACTATTATATCTATTATGTTTATATTTTATAGCTATATCTATTATATCTATGTCTATATATTATACCTATATCTATTATGTCTATATTTTATACCGATATCTATTATGTCTATATCTTACACATATAAGTATTATATCTATTATGTCTATATTTGATACCTATATTGTTTATACCTATTTTGTCTATATTTTATACCTATTTCAATTTTGTCTGTATTTTATTCCTATATGTATTATATCTATTATGTCTGTATTTTATACTTCTATCTATTATATCTATTATGTCTATACTTTATATCTTTATCTATTATATCTATTATGTCTGTATTTTATACCTCTATCTATTATATCTATTATATCTATATTTTATACCTATACCTATTATATCTATTATGCCTGTATATTATACGTATATCTATTATATCTATTATGTGTATATTTTGTACCTATATTTATTATGTCTATATATCATACCTAGATATTTATACCAGTTATGTCTATATTTTATACCTATATCTATTATATCTATTATGACTATATTTTATACCCATATCTAATATATCTACTCTGTCTATATTTTATACCTATATCTATTATATCTATTATGTCTATAATTTATACCTATATCTTTTATATCTACTTTGTCTATATTTTATACCTATATCTATTATGTCTATTATGTCCATATTTTATACCTCTATCTATTATATCTATCATATCAATGTTTTAAACCTATATCTATAAAATCTATTATTTCTATATTTTATACCTCTATCTATTATGTCTATATTTTATACCTATATCTACTATATCTGTTATGTCTATAATTTATACCTCTGTCTATTATATCTACTCTGTCTATATTTTATAGCTTTATCTATTATGTCTATTATGTGTTTATATTAAACCTATACCTATTATATCTATTATGTCTATATATCATACCTATATCTATTATAACCATTTTGTCTGTACATTGTACCTATATATATTATGTCAATATTTGATACTTATATCTATAATAATTATTATGTCTATATTTGATACCTATTTCTATTATATCTATTATGTCCATATTTAATACCTATATCTTTTATTTCTATATTTTATACCTATATCTATCTATTATGTCTATACTTTACACCTATATCTATGATATGCATTATGTCTATATTTTATACCTGTATCTATTATATCTATATTTTATACCTATCACTATTATGTCTACATTTTATACCCATATATATCATATCTTTTATGTCTATGTTTTATAGATATATCTATTATATCTCTTATGTCTATATTTTATACCTATATCTCTTATATCTATTATGTCTATATTTCATACCTACATGTATTATATCAATTGTGTCTGTATTTTATACCTATATCTATTACGTCTATATTTAATGCCTATATCTTTTATATCTTTTATGTCTATATTTTATAAATATATCTATTATATCTATTATGTCTATATTTTATAGCTATATCTATTATATCTATTATATCTATATTTTGTCCCTCTATCTGTTATATCTATTATGTCTATATTTTATAACTCTATCAATTATATCTATTATGTCTATATTTTATACTTATATCTATTATGTCTATTATGTGTATCTTTTATACCTATATATATTATATCTATTATGTCTACATTTTATACCTATATGTATTAAGTCTATATTTTATACCTATATTTATTATATCTATTTTGTCTATATTTTATACCTATATCTATTATGTCTATATTATATACCTATAACTATTATGTCTATATTATATACATATATCTATTATGCCTATATTTAATACTTATATCTATCTATTATGTCTATATTTTATACCTATATCTATTATGTCTATATTTTATATCTATATCTATTATATCTATTATGTCTATATTTTATACCTGTATATATTTTATCTATGTTGTCTATATTATATACCTCTATCTATTATATCTTTTAAGTGTATATTTTATACCTCTATCTATTGTATCTGTTATGTCTATATTTTATACCTATATCTATTATATCTATTATATCTATAATCTGTACCTATATCTATTATAACTATATTTTATATATATTTTATATATATAAAACTCTATTATAAATATTATGTCTATATTTTATACCTATATTTATTAAATCTATTATGTCTATATTTTATAACGATATCTATTTCATCTATATTTTATACCCATCTCTATTATATCTATTATGTTTATATTTTATACATATATCTATTATATCTATGTCTATATATTATACCTATATCTATTATGTCTATATTTTATACCGATATCTATTATGTCTATATCTTATACATATAAGTATTATATCTATTATGTCTATATTTGATACCTATATGTTTATATCTATTTTGTCTATATTTTATACCTATTTCAATTTTGTCTGTATTTTATTCCTATATCTATTATATCTATTATGTCTGTATTTTATACCTCTATCTATTATATCTATTATATCTATATTTCATACCTATACCTATTATATCTATTATGCCTGTATCTTATACATATATCTATTATATCTATTATATGTATATTTTATACTTACATTTATTATGTCTATATATCATACCTATATATTTATACCAGTTTTGTCTATATTTTATACCTATATCTATTATATCTATTATGACTATATTTTATACCCATATCAATTATGTCTACTCTGTCTATATTTTATACCTATATCTATTATATCTATTATGTCTATAATTTACACCTATATCTATTATATCTACTCTGTCTATATTTTATACCTATATCTGTTATGTCTATTATGTCCATATTTTATACCTGTATCTATTATATCTACATATCAATGTTTTAAACCTATGTCTATTAAATCTATTATGTCTATATTTTATACCTATATCTATTATGTCTATATTTTATACCTATATCTATTATATCTATTATGACTATGTTTTATATCTATATCTAATATATCTATCATGTCTATATTTTATACCTATGTATATTGTATTTATTATGTCTATATATTATTCGTATATCTATTATATCTATTATGTCTATATTTCATACCTATACCTATTTTGTCTATTATGTCTATATTTTATATCTTTATCTATTATATCTATTATGTCTCTGCTTATACCTATATCTATTATATCTATTATGTCTATATCTTATAAGTATATCTATTATGTCTATATTTTATAACTATATCTATTATATATATTGTGTCTATATTTTATACCTATATCTAATATGTTTATATTTTATAACTATACCTATTACATCTATGATGTCTATATTTTATACCTATATGTATTATTTCTATGTTTTGTAACTATATCTATTATATTTATTATGTCTATATTTTAGACCTACATTTTTCTTTTATGTTTATATTTTATACATTTATCTATTATGTCTATATTTTATGCCTATATGGATTACATCTATTATGTCTGTATTTTATACTAATATCTATTAAAATTATCATGTCTCTATTTGATACCTATATCTATTATATCTATTATGTCTATATTTTATATCTATTTCTATTATATCTATTATGTCTATATTTAATACCTATATCTATTATGTCTACATTTTATACCTATATCTATTATATCCATTATGTATATATTTTATATCTATATCTATTATATCTATTATGTCTATATTTAATACCTATATCTATTATGTCTATATTTTATACCTATATGTTTTATATCTATTATGTCTATATTTTATACCTATATCTATTATATCCATTATGCCCATATTTTATAGCTATATCTATTATATCTACTCTGTCTATATTTTATACCTATATCTATTTTATCTACTATGTCTATATTTTATACCTATATCTATTATGTCTATATTTTATACCTATTTCTATTATATCTAATATGTCTTTGTTTTATACCTATATCTATTATGTCTATATATTATACATATATCTGTTATATCTATTATGTCTATATTGCATACCTATGTTATTTTATCTATTATGTTTATATTTTATAAGTATTTCAATTATGTCTGTATTTTTTTCTATATCTATTATATCTATTATGTCTATATTTTATACCTATATCTATTATATCTATTATGTCTATATTTTATATCTATAGCTATTATATCTATTATGTCTATATTTTATACCTATATTTTTTATATCTATTTTGTCTATATTTTACACCTATTTGAATTACGTCTATATTTTATTCCTATATCTATCTATTATGTCTATATATTATACCTATATCTATTATATCCATTATGTCTGTATTTAATACCTATATCTATTATATCGATTATGTCTATCTCTTATACATATATCTATTATATCTATTAGGTCTATATTTTGTACCTATATCTGTTATATCTATTATCTCTCTATCTTATACATATATATATTATATCTATTATGTCTATATTTTATACCTATACCTATTATATCTCTTATGTCTTTATTTGATACCTATATCTATTATAACCATTATATCTATATTTTATACCTATAACTTTTATGTCTATTTTTATACCTATATCTAATATAATTATTATGTCTATATTTGATACCTGTATCTATTATATCTATTATGTCTATTTTTTATACCTATATCTCTTATGTCTCTACTTTATACCTATGTCTATTATAACTATTATGTCTATATTTTAGAACTATAACTGTTATATCTATTCTGTCTATATTTTATACCGATATCTATTATGTCTATATTTCATACCTATATCTATTATATCTATTATGTCTATACTTTATACCTATATCTGTTATGTCGATATTTTACCTATATCTATTATATCTATTATATCTACATTTTATACCTATATCTATTATAGCTATGATGTCTTTATTTTATACGTATATCTATTATGTCTATATTTCATACCTATATCTAGTATATCTATTCTGTCTATATTTTATACCTATATCTATGATGTCTATTATATCTATATTTTATACCTATATCTATTATAACTATATTTTTTACAGATATCTATTATATCTATATTTTATACCTATATCTATTATGTATTTTATATCTATATTTTATACCTTTATTTATTATATCTCTAAATCAGAAGCATTCGTATACGTACATCTATTATATCTTTATGTCTATATTTTATAGCAATATCTATTATACCTATTATGTCTATATTTTATACCTATATCTATTATGTCTCTATTTTATACCCATATTTATTATATGCATTATGTCTATATTGTAGACGTATACTTATTATGTCTATATTTTATACCTGTATCTTTTTTATCTATTATGTCTCTATTTTATACCTATATCTATTATGTATATATTATGTACCTATATCTATTATATCTATTATGTCTGTATTTTATACCTATATCTATGATATCTATTATGTCTATATTTTATACCTATATCAATTATATCTATTATGTCTGTATTTTATGCCTATATCTATTATATCTATTATGTCTATATTTTAGACCCATATCCATTATATCTATTGTGTTTCTATTTTATTCCTATATCTATAATACCTATTACGTCTATATTTTATGACTATAACTATTATATCTATTATGTCTATATTTTATAGCTATATCACATCTATTATGTCTATGTTTTACACCTATATCTATGATATCTATTATGTCTATATTTTATACCTATATCTATTATATCTATTATGTCTAAATATTGTACCTGTATCTATTATGTCTATATTTTATACCTATATCAATTATAACTATTATGTCTATATTTTATAACTGTATCTGTTATAGCTATTATGTCTATATTTTATACCTATATCTATTATATGTATTGTGTCTATATTTTAAACCTATATCTATTATATCTATACTTTATACCTATATCTATTATAACCATATGTTATGCCTATATACATTATATCTATGTTTTTTACCTATATGAATTATATCTATTACATTTATATTTTTTATAATTATATCTATTATATCTATATTTTGTACCTATATTATTTCTATATTTTCTTCCTATATCTATTATATCTATTATGTCTATATTTTATACCTATATATATTATATCTATTATGTCTATATTATATACCTACATCTATTATATCTTTTATGTCTATATTTTATGCCTGCAAATATTTTATCTATATTTTATACCTATATCTATTGTATCTGTTATATTTATATTTTATAACTCTATCTATTATATCTATATTTTATACCTATATACATTAAAACACTTATATCTATATTTTATACCTACATTGATTATATCTATATTTTATACCTATATCTGTTATATCTATTTTATCTATATTTTATACCTATATATATTATATCTATTATGTCTACATTTTATACGTATATCTATTATATCTATTTTGTCTATATCTTATACCTATATCGATTATATCTATTATGTCTATATTTCATACCTATATCCATTATATCTATTATGTCTACATTTTATAAATATATCTTATATCTTTTTGTCTGTATTTTATGTCTATATGTATATCTATTATGTCTATATTTTATACGTATATCAACTATACCTATTATGTCTAGATTTTATACCTATATATATCATATCCATTATGTCTAGATTTTATACCTATATCTATTATATCTATTATGTCTATATTTTATACCTATATCTATTATATCTATTATGTCTATATTTTATGCCTATAACTCTTATATCTATTATATCTATATTTTATACCTACATCTATTATAACTATATTTTATACCTATATCTATTATATCTATATTTTATACCTATATCTATTATATCTATTATGTCTAAATATTATACCTATATGTATTATGTCTATATTTTATACATATATCTATTATAACAATTATGTCTATTTTTTATAACTATATATTATGTCTATATTTTACACCTATATCTATTATATCTATTATGGCTATATTTTATAACTATATATTATGTCTGTATTTTATATCTATATCCATTACATATATTATGTCTATATTTTATATCTATATCTATTATGTCTATATTTTACACCTATGTCTATTATATCTATTCTGTGTATATTTTATACGTATATCTATTATATCTTTATGTCTGTATTTTATACCAATATCTATTATGTCTATATTTGATACCTATATCTATTATATCTATTATGTCTACATTTTATACCTATATGTATTATATCTATTATGTCTAAATATTATACCTATATCTATTATGTCTATATTTTATACCTATATCTATTATGTCTATATTTTATTCCTATGTCTATTATATCTATTATGTCTATATTTTATACCTATGTATATTATGTCTATATTTTTTACCTATATCTATTATATCTATTATGTCTATTATTTATACCTATATCTATTATATCCACTATAGCTATATTTTATACCTTTATCTATTATATCTATTATGTCTATAATTTATACCTATATCTATTATATCTATTTTGTGTATATTTTATACCTATATCTATCATATCTATTAGATCTATATTTTATACCTATATCTATTCTGTATATATTTTATACCTATATCTATTATATCTATTATGTCTATATTTTATACGTATATCTATTATACCTATTATGCCTATATTTTATTCCGATATCTATTATATCTATTATGTCTGCGTTTTATACGTATATCTATTGTATCTATTATGTCTATTTTTTATACCTCTATCTAATGATATCCATTATGTCTACATCTTATACCTATATCTATTATATCTCTTATGTCTATATTTTGTACCTATATCTATTATGTCTGTATTTTATACCCTGTATCTATTATATCTATTATGTCTATATTTTGTATCTATGCCTAATATATCTATTATGTCTATATTTTATACCTATACATATTTTGTCTATATTTTATACCTATATAGATTATATCTATTATGCCTATATTGTATAACTATATCTATTGTATGTATTATATCTTTATTTTATATCTATATCTATTATATCTATTATGTCTATACTTTATACGTATATCTATTATGTCTATATTTTATACCTGTATCGATTATATTTATTATGTCTATATTTTATACCTTTATCTATTATATCTCTTATGTCTATATTTTTCACCTATATCTATTATATCCATTATGTTTATATTTTATGCCTATATCTCTTATGTCTATATTTTATAAATATATCGATTATATCTATTATGTTTTTATTTTATACCTATATCTATTATACCACTTATGTCTATATTTTATACCTATATCTCTTATATCTAGTATGTCTATATTTTATACCTATATCTATTATGTCTATATTTTATGCCAATATTTATTTTATCTATTATATCTATATTTTATATCTTTATATATTCTATCTATTATGTCTATATTTTATTCCTATATCTATTATATCTATTAAGTCTATATTTTATACCTATAACTATTATATCCACTATATCTATATTTTATACCTATATCTATTATATCTGCATTTGAAACCTATATCCATTATATCTATATCTATATTTTATACCTATATGTATTATATCTGTAGTTTATACCTATATCTATTATATCTATTATGTCTATATTTTATCCCTCTATGTATTATTTCTTTTATGTCTATATATATTTTTTTTATACTTTATATTCTAGGGTACATGTGCATAACGTGCAGGTTTGTTACATATGTATGCTTATGCCATGTTGGTGTGCTGCACCCATCAACTCCTCAGCACCCATCAATTCATCATTTATATCATGTATAACTCCCCAATGCGATCCCTCCCTCCTCTGCCCTCCCCCCTCCACATAATAGGCCGCAGTGTGTGATGTTCCCCTTCCCGAGTCCAATTTTATATCTCTATCAAATTTATCTATTACGTCTATATTTTATACCTCTATTATATCTATTACGCCTTTATTTTTTACCTATATCTATTATATCTATTATGTCTATATTTTATATCTATATCCAATATGTCTATTATGTCTATATTTTATACCTATATATATTATATCTATTATGTCTATATTGTATACCTATATCTATTAAGAATATATTTTATACCTATATTGATTATATCTATTATGTCTTATTGTATACCTATATCTATTATGTCTATATTTTATATCTATAACTGTTATGTCTATATTTTATACCTGTATCTATTATGTCTATATTTAATACCTATATCCATTATATCTATTATGTCTATATTTTATACATATATCTATTATGTCTATATTGTATACCTATATCTATTATATCTATAAGATTTATATTTTATCATTGTATCAATTATATCTATATTTTACATGTATATCTATTATATCTATTATATGTATATTTTATACCTATATCTATTATATCTATTATGTCTGTATTTTATATCTATATCTATTATATCTATTATGTCTATATTTTATCCCTCTACTATTATATCTATTATGTCTGTATTTTATAAATCTATAAATTATATCTATTATGTCTATATTTTATACCTATATCTATTATATCTATTATATCTATATTTTATACCTATATCTATTATAACAATATTTTATATCTATATACATTATATCTATGTTTTTTACCTAAATAAATTATATCTATTATATTTATATTTTTTATAATTATATCTATTATATCTACATTTTATATCTGTATCTATTATATCTATTGTGTCTATATTTTACACCTATATCTATTTTATATATTATGTCTATATTATACCTATATCTATTATGTGTATATTTTGTACATATATCTATTATATATTATGTCTATATTTTATACCTATATCTATTATTACTTTTATGTCTAAATGTTACACCTACATCTATTATGTCTACATTTTATACCTATATCTATTATGTGTATACTTTATACCTATATATATTATGTTTATTATGTCTATATTTTATACCTATATCTATTATATCTATTATGTCTCTCTGTTATAAATATATCTATTATATCTATTATGTCTATATTTGACACCTATTTCTATTATATTAGAAATATGTCTATATTTGACACCTATTTCTATTATGTCTATATTTTATACCTATATCTATTATACCTATTATATCTAGGTTTTATACCTTTATATATTTTAACTGTATTTTATACCGTTATCTATTATATCCATATTTTATACCTTTAACAATTATATCTATTATATTCATATTTTATAATTATATCTATTATATCTATATTTTATACCTATATCTATTATATCTATATTTTATACGTATATCTATTATATCGATAATTTATACCTATATCTATTATATCAATTTTTTATACCCCTATATATTATATCTTTTATGTTTATATTTTATACCGATATCTATTATATCTATTCTGTCTATATTTTATACCTATGCCTATTACATTTATTTTGTCTATATTTTATACCTATATCTATAATATATATTTTGACTGTATTTCATACCTATATCTATTATATCTATTATGTCTGTATTTTATACCTATATCTATTATGTCTATTATGTCTATATTTTATACCCATATCTATTATATCTATTACATCTGTATTTCATATATATCTCTATTATATCTATTATGTCTGTATTTTATACCTATATCTATTATGCCTATATTTTATACCTATATCTATTATATCTCTTATGTCTATATTTTATACCTATATCTATTATACCTATGATGTCTAAATATTATACCTACCTCTATTATGTCTTCATTTTATACCTATAGCTATTATGTCTATACTTTATACCTATTTATATTATATCTATTATGTCTATATTTTATACCTATATCTATTATATCTATTATGTCTATCTGTTATAAATATATCTATTATATCTCTTATGTCTATATTTGACACCTATTTCTATTATATCTATTATGTCTATATTTTACACCTATATCTATTTTATCTATTATATCTATGTTTTATACCTTTATATATTATAACTATATTTTATACCGTTATCTATTATATCTATTATGTCTACATTTTGAACCTATATCTATTATATCTATTATGTCTATATTTTATACCTACAATTATTATATGTAAGATGTCTATATTTTATACCTATATCTATTATGTCTATAATTTATACCTATATCTATTATATCTATTATGTCTATATTTCATACCTACATCTATTATATCTATTATGTCTATATTTTATACCTATATCTATTATGTCTATATTTTACACCTGTATCTATTATATCTAATTTGTCTATATTTTATACCTATATCTATTATATCTATTATGTCTATATTTTATACCTATATCTATTATATCTATTATATCAATATTTTATACATATATCTATTATATCTATTATGTCTATATTTTATACCTATAACTATTTTGTCTATATTTATTACCTATATCTATTATATCTATTATGTCTATATTTTAAACCTGTATATATTATATCTATTATGTCTGTATTTTATACCTATATCTATTATATCTATTATGTCTATATTTTATCCCTCTATCGATAATATCTATTATGTCTATATTTTATACCTACATGTATTATATCTATTATGTCTTTATTTTATAGCTATATCTATTATACCTATTATGTCTATACTTTATAACTGTATCTATTACATCTATTATGTCAATATTTTATACCTCTATCTGTTCCATCTCTTATGTCTGCATTTTATACCTATATGTATTTTATCTATTATGTCTTTATTTTATACCTATATCTATTATATCTATTATGTCTATACTTTATAACTGTATCTATTATATCGATTGTGTCTATATTTTATACCTATATCTATTATCTCTATATTTTATAGCTATATCTATTATATCTATTATGTCTATATTTTATACGTATATCTATTATGTCTATATTTTATACCAATATCTATTATATCTATTATGTCTATATTTTATACCGATATCCATTATATCTATTATGTCTGAATTGTATACCTATATCTATTTGATCTTTTATGTCTATATTTGATACCTATATCTATTATATCTATTATGTGTATATTTTATACCAATATCTATTACATCTATTATGTCTATATTTTATAACTGTATCTATTATATCAATGATGTCTATATTTTATACCTATATCTATAATGTCTTTATTTTTACCTGGATCTATTATATCTATTATGTCTATATTTTATAGCAATATCTATTACGTTTATATTTTATACCTATATCTATTATGTCTATTATATTTATATTTTATATATTATATCTATTATATCTATATTTTATACCGATATCTATTATATCTATTAAATCTATAGTTGATAACTATATCTATTATATCTCTATTTTATACATATATCTATCATGTCTATTATATCGATATTTTATACCCATATCTATTATGTCTATATTTTATACCCCTATATATTATATCTTTTATGTATATATTTTATACCGATATCTATCTATTATGTCTATATTTTATACCTATGGCTATTACATCTATTTTGTCTATATTTTATACCTATATCTATAATATCTATTATGTCTGTATTTCATACCTATATCTATTATGTCTATATTTTATACTTTTATCTGTATCTATTATGTCTATATTTTATACTTATATCTATTATGTCTATATTTTATACCTATATCTATTATATCTATTATGTCTATATTTTATATCTTTATCTATTACATCTATTATATCCATATTATATACCTATATCTATCATAACTATATTTTATACCTATATCTATTATATCTATATTTTATACCTATATCTATTATATCCATTATGTCTAAATGTTATACCTATATGTATTTTTTATATATTTTATACTTATATCTATTATAATTATTATGTCTATATTTTATAACTATATATTATGTCTATATTTTGCACCTATATCTATTATATCTATTATGTCTATATATTATAACTATATATTATGTCTATATTTTATATCTGTGTCCATTATATATATTATGTCTATATTTTATATCTATATCTATTATGTCTATATTTTACACCTATATCTATTGTATCTATTCTGTGTATATTTTATACGTATATCTATTATAACTTTATGTCTATATTTTATACCTATATGAATTATATCTATATTTTATAACTATATGTATTATATCTATATTTTATTCCTATATATATAATATCTATTATGTCTATATTTTATACCTGTATATATTATATCTATTATGTCTATATTACATACCCATATCTATTATACCTATTATGTCTATATTTTATACCTATATCGATTGTATCTGTTATATTTTTAATTTTTAAATATATCTATTATATCTATATTTTATACCTATATCTATTATAACTATTACATCTATTTTTGATACCTATATTTATGATATCTATATTTTATACCTGTATCTATCATATCTATTATATCTATATTTTACACGTATATCTATTTCATCTATATTTTATACCTATATCTATATCTATTATGCCTATATTTTATACGTATATCTATTGTATCTATTATGTCTGTATCTTCTACCTATATCGATTGTATCTATTATGTCTATATTTCTTACCTATATCTATTATATCTATTATGTCTATATTTTTTAAACATATCTATTATATCTATTATGTCTATATTTTATATCTATATGTATATCTATTATGTCTATATGTTATACGTATATCTATTATACCTTTTATGTCTAGATTTTATACCTATATCTCTTATATCTATTATGTCTACATGTTATACCTATACTATTATATCTATTAAGTCTATATTTTATACTTATATATATTATATCTATTATGTCTATATTTTATACCTATATCTATTATAAGTATTATGTCTATATTTTATAACTATATATCTTATACCTATTATGTCTATATTTTATAGCTATATCTATTATGTCTATATTTTATACCTCTATCTATTCTATTATGTGTATTTATTATACCTATATCTATTATGTGTATATTTTATACCTCTATCTATTCTATCAATTATGTCTATATTATATACCTATATCTATTATGTCTATATTTCATACCTATATCTATTATATCTATGATGTCTATATTTTATACCTCTATGTATTACATCTTTTATGTCTATATTTTACACCTATGTCTATTATATCTATTATGTCTCAATTTCATACCTCTCTTATATCTATTATGTTCATATTTTATATCGATATCTATTATACCTACTATGTTTATGTTTCATATGTCTATCTATTATATCTATTATGTCTATATTTTATACCTATGTCTATTATATCTATTATGTCTACATTTTATACCTATATCTGTTATATCTTCATTGTCTATATTTTATACCTATATCCATTATATCTATTATGTCTATACTTTATACCTATATCTATTATATCTATAATGTCTTTATTTTATACCTATATCTATTATGTCTGTTATGTCTATATTTTATACCTATATCTATTATATCTATTATGTGTATTTATACCTAAATCTATTATATCTCTTATGTCTATACTGTGTACCTATATCTATTTTGTCTATATTTTATACCTATATCTATTATGCCTATATTTTATAGCTAAATCTATTTTATCAATTATGTCTATATTTTATACCTGTAATTATTATATCTAATATGTCTATATTTTATAGCTATATCTATTATGTCTACATTTTATATCTATATCTATCATATCTATTATGTCTATATTTTATATCTATATCTATTGTATCTATTATGTCTATATCTTAAACATATATCTATTGTATCTATGATGTCTATATTTCATTCGAATCCCTATTATATCTGTTATGTCTATATTTCATATCTATATCTATTATATGTATTATGTCTATATTTTATACCTATATTTATTATATCTATTATGTCTACATTTTATACCGATATCTTTTATGTCTATTTTGTCTATATTTTATACCTATTTCAATTATGTCTGTATTTTATTCCTATATCTCTTATATCTGTTATGTCTGTATTTTAAACCTATATCTATTGTATCTATTATGTGTATATTTTATACCGATATCTGTTATGTTTATATTTTATACCTATATCTATTATATCCAGTATGTCTATATTTTATACCTATATCTATTATGTCTCTATTTTATATCTATATCTATTATATCTATTATGTCTCTATTTTATACCTGTATCTATTATATCTATTATGTCTATATTTTATACCTATATCTATTGTATCTATTATGTATATATCTTATACATATATCTATTATATCTATTATGTCAATATTTGATACCTATATCTTTTATATCTCTTTTGTCTATATTTTATACCTATTTCAATTATGTCTGTATTTAATCCTGTATCTATTATATTTTTTATATCTATATTTTATACCTATATCTATTATATCTATTATGTCTATATCTTTTACATATATCTATTATATAGTAATATATGTATATATTACACCTATATGTATTATGTATATATTTCATACCTATATTTTTTTACCAGTTGTGTCTATATTTTATACCTATATCTATTATATCTAGTATGTCTATATATTATACCGATATCTAATATGTCTATATTTTATACCTATATCTATTATATCTACTCTGTCTCTATTTTATACCTATATCTATTATATCTATTATGTCTATATTTCATAACTGTATCTATTGTATCTATTATGTCTATATTTTATACCTATATCTTTTATATCTATTTTCTCTATATTTTATACCTATTTCAATTATGTCCATATTTTTTTCCTATATCTATTATATCTATTATGTCTATATTTTATACCTTTTCTATTATATCTATTATTTCTATATTTTATACCTATATCTATTATATCTATTATGTCTCTATCTTATACCTATGTCTATTATATCCATTATGTCTTTATTTAAAACCTATACCTATTATATCCATTATGTCTATATTTTATACCTATACCTATTATATCTAATATGTCTATATTTTTCACCTATATCTATTTTATCTATTACGTCTATATTTTATCCCCATCTCTCTTATATCTATTATGTTTATATTTTATATCTATTATATCTATGTCTATATTTTATACCTATATCTATTTTCTCTATATTTTATACGTATATGTATTATGTCTATATTTTATACCTATATCTATTTCATCTATTATGTCTATATTTTATACCTATATCTATTATATCTATATTTTATATCTATATGTATTATATCTATTATGTCTATATTTTATACCTATTTCTATTATATCTATCATGTCTATATTTTATACCTACAATTATTATATGTAAGATGTCTATATTTTATACCTATATCTATTATGTCTATATTTTATATCTATATCTATTATACCTATGATGTCTATATTTTATACCTCTACCTAGTGTATCTATTATGTCTATATCTTATACATATATCTTTTATAACTATAATGTCTATATTTCATACCTACCCCTATTATATGTATGTCTATATTTTATATCTTTTTCTATTATATCTATTATGTCTATATCTTATACATATATCTATTATATCTATTATGTCTATATTTTGTACCTATATTTATTATGTTTATTATGTCTATATTTTATACCTATATCTTTTATATCTCTGTTGTCTATATTTTATACTTATTTCAATTATGTCTGCATTTTATTTCTATATCAATTATATCTATTAAGTCTATATTTTATACATATATCTATTACATCTATTATGTATATATTTTATACCTATATCTATTATATTGATTATGTCTATATCTTATAAATATATCTATTATATCTATTATGTCTATATTTTATACCTATATTTATTATATCTATTATGTCTATATTTATACCTATATCTTTCATATCTATTTTGTCTATATTTTATACCTATTTCAAGTATGTCTGTATTTTATTCCTATATATATTATATCTATTATGTCTATATTTTATAGCTATATCTATTATATCACTTATGTCTATATTTTATACCTATATCTATTGCATCGATTATGTATATATATTATACATATATCTGTTATATCTATTATGTCTATATTTCATACCTATATCTATTATATCTATTATGTCTATATTTTATACCTATATTTATTATATCTATTATGTCTATATTTTATACCTATATCTATTGTATCTATTTTGTCTATATTTCATACCTATATCTATTATATCTATTATGTCTATATTTTAAACGTGTGTCTATTATATCGATTATGTCTACATCTTATACATATATCTATTATATCTATTATGTCTATATTTTATACGTATATCTATTATATCTCTTATGTCTATATTTTATTCCAATATCTATTATATCTATGATGTCTATATTTTATACCTATATCTATTATATCGATAATGTCTATATCTTATACATATATTATATCTATTATGTCTATTTTTTATACCTATATCTATTATATCTATTATGTCTATATTTTATACATCTATATATTGTGTCTATTATGTGTATATTTTATACCTATATCTGTTATGTCTATATTTCATACCTATATTTTTATACCAGTTATGTCTATATTTTATAACTATATGTATTATATCTGTTATGTCTATATTTTATACCGATATCTGTTATGTCTATATTTTATACCTGTATCTATTATATCTCTTCTGTCTATATTTTATAACTATATCTATTATATCTATTATGTCTATATTTCATACCTATATCTATTATATCTACTCTGTCTATATTTTATACCTATATCTATTATATCTATTATGTCTATATTTTATACCTATATCTATTATGTCCATATTTTATACCTATATATATTATACCTATTATGTCTATATTTTATATCTTTATCTATTATATGTATTATGTCTATATTTTATACCAATATCTCTTATATCTACTATATCTGTATTTTTTACCTATGTCTATTATATCTATTATATCAATGTTTTATACCTATATCTATTAAATTTATTATGTCTATATTTTATACCTATATCTATTATATCTATTATGTCTATAACTTATACCTATATCTGTTATATCTATTATGTGTTTATTTTAAACCCATACCTATTATATCTATTATGTCTATATGTCATACTTATTTCTATTATGTCTATATTTAATACCTATATCTATTATGTCTATATTTTATACCTATATTATATCTATTATGTCTCTATTTTATACCTATATCTATTATATCCATTATGTCTGTGTTTTATACCTATATCTGTTATATCTACTATCTATATTTTACACTTATGTCTATTATATCTATTACTTCTATACTTTATACCCATCTCTATAATATCTATTATGTTAATATTTTATACCTATATCTATATCTATTAGATCTATATTTTATACCTATATCTATTATAACTATTATGTCTGTATTTTATACCTATATCTATTTTATCTATTATGTATATATTTTATACCTACATCTATTATATCTATTATGTCTATATTTTTTACCTATATCTATTATATATATTATGTCTATATTTTAAAACTATATCTATTATACCTCTCATGTCTATATTTTATACCTATATCTATTATATCTATTGTGTCTGTACTTTATACCTATATCTATTATGTCTATATTTTATATCTTTATCTATAATATTTCTTATGTCTATATTTTATACCTATATCTATTATATCTATTATGTCTATATTTTATGCCTATATCTCTTATATCCACTATATCTATATTTTATACCTATATCTATTATATCTATATTTGATACCTATATCCATTATATCTATTATATCCATATTTCATACATATATATGTCATACCTATTATGTCTATATTTTATGCCTATATCTATTATATCTATATTTTATACCTATATCTATTATAACCATATTTTATACCTATATCCATTATATCTATAATTTTTACCTATATCTATTATATCTATTATATTTATATTTTATAATTATATCTATTATATCTATATTTTATATCTATATCTATTATATCTATTGTCTATATTTTATAGCTGTATCTATTATATCTACTTTTTTACATATATATCTATTATAACTATTATATCTATATTTTATAACTATATCTATTATATCTATATTTTGTACCTGTATCTATTATATCTATTATGTCTGTATTTTATACGTATATCGATTATATCTATTATGTCTATATTCTATAACTATATCTATCATATCTATTATGTCTATATTTTATGCCTATATATATCATATCTATTATGTCTATATTTTATACCTATATCTATAATATCTATTATGTATATATTTTATAATATATCTATTGTATCTATTAGGTCTATATTTTATACCTATATCTTTTGTATGTATTATGTCTATATTTTATGACGATATTTATTATATCTATTATGTCTATACTTTATACCTATATCTATTATGTCTATATTTTATAACAATATCTATTATATCTATTATGTCTATATTTTATATCTTTATCTTTTATATCTATTATACTTATTTCAATTATGTCTACATTTTATTTCTATATCAGTTATATCTATTATGTCTATATTTTATACCTATATCTATTACATCTATTATATCTATATTTTATACCTGTATCGATAATATTTATTATGTCTATATTTCATACCTATATCTATTATATCTCTTATGTCTATATTTTTTACCTATATTATATCTTTTATGTTTGTATTTTATACCTATATCTATGATGTCTATATTTTATACCTATATCGATTATATCTATTATGTCTATATTTCATACCTATATCTATTATACCTCTTATGTCTATATTTTATACCTATATCTATTATATCTATTATGTCTATATTTTACACCAATATCTATTATGTCTATATTTTATAACAATATCTATTATATCTATTATGTCTATATTTTATATCTTTATCTTTTATATCTATTATGTCTACATTTTATTCCTATATCTATTATATCTATTATGTCTATATTTTATACCTATATCTATTATATCCACTATATCTATATTTTATACCTATATCTATTGTATCTATATTTGATATCTATATCCATTATATCTATATTTTATACCTATATCTATTATATCTATTATGTCTATCTTTTATAACTATATCTGTTATATCTATTATATCAATATATTATACCGACATCTATTACAACTATATTTTATACCTATATCTATTATATCGATATTTTATACCTATATCTATTATATCTATTTATATTTTATAATTTTATCTATTATATCTATATTTTATACCTATATCTATTATATCTATTATGTCTATATTTCATACCTATATCTATTATGTCTATATTGTATACCAATATCTATTATATCTATTATGTCTATATTTTATAACTTTATCTATTTTATCTAACATGTCTATATTTTATACCTATATCTATTATATCTATTATGTCTATATTTTATAGTTATATCTATAATATCCACTATAGCTATATTTTATACCTATATCTATTATATGTATACTTTATACCTGTATCTATTATATCTATTATGTCTATGTTTTATACCTATATCTATTATATCTCTTACGTCTATATTTTATACCTATTTCTATTATATCTATTATGTCTATATTTTGTACCTATATCTATCATATCTATTATGTCTATATGTTATACCAATATATATCATATCTATTATGTCTATATTTTATACCTATATCTATTATATCTATTATGTCTATATTTTATAACTATATATTATGTCTATATTTTATATCTATATCCATTATATATATTATGTCTTTACTTTATATCTGTATCTATTATGTCTATATTTGACACCTATATCTATCATGTCTATTATGTCTATATTTTATACCTATATCTATTATATCTATTATGTCTGTATTTCATAACTATATCTATTATATCTATTATGTCTATATTTTATACCCACATCTAATATATCTATTTTGTTTATATTTTATAACTATATCTATAATATCTATTACGTCTAAATTTTATAACTATATATACTATATCTTTTATATCTCTATTTTATACCTATATCCATTTTGTCTATATTTTATACCTTTATCTATAATATCTATTATGTGTATATTTTATAACTGTATTTATTATATCTATTATGTCTATATTTTATACCCCTACCTATTATATTTATTATGTCTAAATATTATACCTATATCTATTATGTCTATATTTTATACCTATATCTATTATAACTATTATGTTTATATTTTATAACTATATATTATGTGTATATTTTACACCTATATCTATTATATCTATTATGTCTATATTTTATGCCTATATCTATTATATCCACTATATCTGTATTTTATAGCTATATCTATTATTTCTATGTTTGATAGCAACATCCATTATATCTATTATATCTATATTTTATACAAATTTTTATCATATCTATTATGTCTATATTTTATGCCTATATCTATTATATCTATTATATCTATGTTTTATACTTGTATCTATTATAACCATATTTTATACCTTTATCCATTATATCTATATTTTTTACCTATATCTATTATATCTATTAGTCTGTGTTTTATACCTTTATCTATTATATCTAATATGTCTATATTTTAGACCCATATCTATTATATCTGTTATGTTTCTATTTTATGCCTATATCTATAATACCTATTAGGTCTATATTTTATAACTATATCTATTATATCTATTATGTCTATATTTTATACCAATATCTATTATGTCTATATTTTATAGCTATATCTATTACATCTATTATGTCTACGTTTTATACCTTATCTATAATATATATTATTTCTATATTTTATACCTATATCTATTATATCTATTATGTCTAAATATTGTACCTGTCTGTTATGTCTATATTTTATACCTATATCTATTATAACTATTATGTCTATATTTTATAACTGTATCTGTTATAGCTATTATATCTATATTTTATACCTATATCTATTATATCTATTATATCAATATTTTATACCTATATCTATTTTAACCATATTATATACCTATATACATTATATCTATGTTTTTTACCTATATGAATTATATCTATTATATTTATATTTTTTATAATTATATCTATTATATCTATATTTTATACCTATATTATATCTATATTTTCTTTCTATATCTATTTTATCTATTATGTCTATATTTTATACCTATATACATTATATCTATTATGTCTATATTATATACCTATATCTATTATATCTTTTATGTCTATATTTTATGACTACAACTATTTTATCTGTATTTATACCTATATCTATTGTATCTGTTATATTTATATTTTATAACTCTATTTATTATATCTATATTTTATATCTATATATATTAAAACACTTATATCTATATTTTATACCTATATTGATTATATCTATATTTTATACCTATATCTGTTATATCTATTTTGTGTATATTTTATACCTATATCTATTATATCTATTATGTCTATATTTTATACGTATATCAACTATACCTATTATGTCTAGATTTTATATCTATATGTATTATATCCATTATGTCTAGAATTTATACCTATATCTATTATATCTATTATGTCTATATTTTATACCTATATCTATTATATCTATTAGGTCTATATTTTCTACCTATAACTCTTATATCTATTTTATCTATATTTTATACCTACATCTATTATAACTATATTTTATACCTACATCTATTATATCTATATTTTATACCTATATCTATTATATCTATTCTGTCTAAATATTATACCTATATGTATTATGTCTATATTTTATACTTATATCTATTATAACAATTATATCTTGTTTTATAACTATATATTATGTGTATATTTTACACCTCTATCTTTTATATCTATTATGTCTATATTTTATTACTATATATTATGTCTATATTTCATATCTATATCCATTATATATATTATGTCTATATTTTATGTCTATATCTATTATGTCTATATTTTACAACTATATCTATTATATCTATTCTGTGTATATTTTATACCTATATGTATTATATCTATTATGTCTAAATATTATACAAATATCTGTTATGTCTTTATTTTATTCCTATATCTATTATGTCTATTATGTCTACATTTTATACCTATATGTATTATATCTATTATGTCTAAATATTATACCTCTATCTATTATGTCTATATATTATACCTATATCTATTATGTCTATTATGTCTACATTTTATACCTATATGTATTATTTCTATTATGTCTAAATATTATACCTATATCTATGTCTATATTTTATACCTTTATCTGTTATATCTATTAAGTCTATATTTTTTACCTATATCTATTATATCTATTATGTCTATAATCTATACCTATGTCTATTATATCTATTATGTCTATATTTTATACCTATATCTATTATATCTATTATGTCTGTATAGTATATCGATATCTATTATTTCTATTATGTCTATATTTGATACCTATATCTTTTATATCTTTTATGTCTATATTTTATACCTATATCTATTATATCTATGATATCTATATTTCATAACTATATCTATTATAACTACATTTTACATCGATATCTATTATATCTATATTTTATACCTTTATCTATTATATCCATTATATTTATATTTCATAATTATATCTATTATATCTATATTTTATACCTTTATCTATTATATACATATTTTATACCTATATCTTTTATATCTACATTTTATACCCCTATCTATTATATCTTTTATGTCTACATTTTATACCGATATCTATTATATCTATTATGTCTATATTTTATACCTATGTCCATTACATCTATTTTGTCTATATTTTATACACATATGTATAATATCGGTTATGTCTGTATTTCATACCTATATCTATTATATCTATTATGTCTATATATTATACCTATATCTATTATGTCTATATTTTATACCTATATCTATTATATCTATTATGGCTATATTTTATACCTATATCTATTATATCTATTACGTCTATATTTCATCGCTATATCTATTATAACTGTTATGTCTATATTTTGTAGGTATATCTATTATGTCTGTATTTTATACCTATATTTATTATGTCTGTATTTTATACCTATATTTATTTAGTCTTTATTTTATACCTATGTCTATTATATCTATTATGTCTATATTTTGCATCTGTATCTATTATATCTATTATGTCTATATTTTATACCTATATCTATTACGTCTGTATTTTATACCTATATGTATTATATCTATGATATCTATATTTATAACTGTCTATTATATCTATTATGTCTATATTGTATACCTATATATATTATATCTATTATGTCTATATTTAATACCTATATCTATTATATCGATTATGTCTATATTTTATAACTATATCTATTATATCTATTATATCTATATTTTACACCTATATCAATTATAACTATATTTTATATCTATACGTATTGTTTCTCTATTTACTACCTATATCTATTATATCTATAATATTAATGTTTCATAATTATATCTATTATATCTATATTTTATTACTCTATATATTATATCTATTAAATCTATATTTTATACGTATATCTATTATATCTATATTTTATACGTATATCTATTATATCTATTAAATCTATATTTTTTACCTATATCTATTATATCTATATTTCATATCTGTATCTCTTTATCTAATATGTCCATATTTTATACCTATATGAATTATATCTATATTTTATACCTATATGTATTATATTTATATTTTATTCCTATATATATTATATCTATTATGTTTATATTTTATACCTATATATATTATATCTCTTATGTCTATATTATAAACCTATAACTATTATACCTATTATGTCTATATTTTATACCTATAACTATTTTATCTATATTTTATACCTCTATCTATTGTGTCTGTTATATTTGTATTTTGTAACTATATCTATTATATCTATATTTTACACGTATATCTATTTTATCTATACTTTATACCTATATCTATTATTCTATTATGTCTATATTTTATACGTATATCTATTATTTCTATTATGTCTACATCTTATACCTATATCGATTATATCTATTATGTCTCTATTTTATTAATATATCTATTATATTTATTATGTCTATATTTAATACCTAAATGTATTACATCTACTGTGTCTGTATTTTATGTCTCCATCTATTATAACTATTATGTCTATATTTTATATCTATATCTATTATATCAATTATGACTAAATTTTATACCTATATAATATGTCTATATTTTACACCTATATCTACTATATCTATTTTGTTTATATTTTATACCTATATCTATTATATCTATATTTTACTCCTATATCTATTATATCTATTATATCTATATATTTATCTATATCTATTATATCTACATTTTATACCTATATCCATTATATCTATTATATCTATATTTTATACTTGTATCTATCATATCTATTATATCTATATTTTATACCTAAATCTATTGTATCTGTGTTTTACGCCTAAATCTATTATTTCTATTATGTCTCTATTTTATACCTGTATTTATTGTACCTTTATCTATTATATCTACTATGTCTGTACTTTACTCCTATATCTATTATGTCTATATTTTATACCTATATCTATTATATCTATTTTGTCTGTATTTTATGCCTATGTCTGTTATATCTACTCTGTCTATATTTTATACCTATGTCTATTATATCTATTATGTCTACATTTTATACCTGAATCTATTATATGTATTATATCTGTATTGTGTACCTATATCTATTTTGGCTATATTTTATACCTTTATCTATTATATCTATTATGTCTATTTTATACCTATGTCTATTATGTCTATATTTTATACCTATATCGATTATATCTGTTATGTCTATATTTTATACCTCTATCTATTATATCTACTATGTTTGTATTTTCGACGTGTATCTATTATATCTATTATGTCTATATTTTATACCTGTATCTATTTTACCTATTGTGTCTATATTTTATACCTATATCTATTATGTCTATATTTAATACCAATATCTATTATATCTATTATGTCTATATTTTATACCTATAACTATTATGTCTACATTTTATACCTATATGTATTAGAAAAATTATGTCTATATTTTAGAACTATATATGTTATATCTATTATGTGTACATTTTATACCTATATCTATTATGACTATATTTTATACCTCTCTCTATTATATGTATTATGTCTAATTTTATACCTATATCTATTATATCTATCAGGTCTATATTTCATACCTTTATCTACTATATCTATTATGTCTATATTTTATACCTGTAGCTATTATGTCTACATTTTATACCTATATCTATTATATCTATTATGTCTATTTTTTATACCTGTATCTATCTATTATGTCTATATTTTATACCTATATCTATTATATCTATTATGACTAAATTTAATACCTATATCTATGATGTCTATATTTTGCACCTATATCTATTACATCTCTTATATCTGTATTTTATACCTATATTATATCTATATTTTATACATATATCTATTATATCTGTATTTTATATCTATATCTGTTATATATATATTTTATACCTATATCTATTATATATATTATATCTATATTTTATTCCTATATCTTTAATATCTATTTCATCTATATTTTATATCTATATTTATTATATCTCTATTTTATACCTATGTCTATTATATCTGTTATGGCTATATTTTATACCTGTATTTATTGTATCTATTATGTCTATATTTTATGCCTATATATATTATATCTATTATGTCTATATGTTATACCTATATCTCTTATATCTATTATGTATATATTTTATACCAACATCTATTATATCTATAATGTCTCTATTTTTTACCTATATTTGTTATATATATTATGTCTATATTTCATACCCATATGTATTATGTCTATATTTTGTTCCTACGTCTATTATGTCCATATTTTATACCTATATCTATTATATCTATTATGTCTATATTTTATACTTATTTCCATTATTTGTATTATGTCTATATTTAATACCTATATCTATTATGTCTATATTTTATATCTATATTATATATAATGTCTATATTTTATAACTATATCTATTATATCCATTATGTCTATGTTTTATACCTATATCTATTATATCGACTATGTCTATATTTTACACCTATATCTATTATATCTATTACTTCTATATTTTATACCCATCTCTGTAATATCTATTATGTTTATATTTGATACCTATATCTATTATATCTATATCTATATTTTATACCTATATCTATTATATCTATATTTTGTACCTGTATCTTTCGTACCTATTATGTCTATATTTTATGAATATATGTATTATATCTATTATGTCTATATTTTATATCTATATCTATCATATCTATTATATCTATATTTTATACCTATATATATCATATCTATCATGCCTATATTTTATACCTATATCTATTATATCTATTATGCCTATATTTTATGCCTATATCTATTGTATCTATTATGTCTATATTTTATACCTATATCTTTTGTATGTATTATGTCTATATTTTTTCCAGATATCTATTATATCTACTATGTCTCTACTTTATAAGGATATCTATTATGTCTGTATTTTATACCTGTATCGATTATATTTATTATGTCTATATTTTATATCTGTATCTATTATATCTCTTATGTCTATATTTTTTACCTATATCTATTATATCTATTATGTTTATATTTTATACCTGTATCTCTTATGTTCATATTTTATACCTATATCGATTATATCTGTTATGTCTGTATTTTATACCTATATCTCTTATACCTCTTATGTCTATATTTTATACCTATATCTATTATATCTATTAAGTCTATATTTTATGCCTATATTATGTCTGTATTTTATTCCAATATCTGTTATATCTATTATGACTTTATTTTATATCTTTATCTATTATATTTCTTAGGTCTATATTTTATTCCTATACCTATTATATCTATTATGTCCATATTTTATACCTATATCTATTATATCCACTATATCTATATTTTATAACTTTATCTATTATATCTATTATGTCTATAATTTATAGCTATATCTATTATATCTATTATATCTATATTTTATACCTACAACTATTATAACTATATTTTATACCTATGTCTGTTTTATCTATATTTTATACCTATATCTATTATATCTCTTATATTTATGTTTTATAATTATATATATTATATCTATATTTTCTACATATATGTATTATACCTATTGTGTATATTTTATACCTGTATCTATTATATCTATTTTTTATACGTACATCTATTATATATATTATATCTATATTTTATACCTATATCTATTATATTTATATTTTATACCTGTATCTACTCTATGTATTATGTCTATGTTTTATACTTATATCTAATATCTATTATTTCTATAATTTATACCTATATCTATTATATCTTTTATGTCTATATTTTATACCTATATCTATCATATATATTATGTCTATATTTCATACCTATATATATCATATCTATTCTGTCTATATTTTACACTAATATCTATTATATCTATTATGTCTGTATTTTATACATATATCTTATATATCTATTATGTCTATATTTTATACCCATATCTATTATATCTATTATGTTTATATTTTATACCTGTATATTTAATATCTATGACATCTATATTTTATAACTATATCTACTATATCTATTATGTCTATATTTTATACCTAAATCTATTATGTCTATATTTTATACCTATATCTATTAGATCTATTTTGTCTATGTTTTATACCTATATCTACTATATTTATTATGTCTATATTTTATACCTATATCTATTATGTCTATATTTTATACCTATATCTATTAGATCTATTTTGTCTATGTTTTATACCTATATCTACTATATTTATTATGTCTATATTTTATACCTATATCTATTGTAACTATTATGTCTATATTTTATAACTATATCTGATATAGCTGTTATGTCTATATTTTATACCTATATCTATTATGTCTATTATATCTATATTTTATACCTACATATATTATAATCATATTTTATACCTATATACATTACATCTATGTTTTTACCTATATCACTTATATCTATTATATTTATATTTTTTATAATTATATGTATTATATCTATATTTTATACCTATGTCTATTATATCTATTGTCTATATTTTATACCTGTATCTACTATATCTGTTATGTCTATGTTTTATACTGATGTCTTTTATATCTATTATGTCTATATTTTGTACCTATATCTCTTATATCTTTTATGTCTATATTTTATACCCATATCTATCATATATATTATGTCTATATTTCATACCTATATATATCATATCTATTATGTCTATATTTTACTCTTGTATGTATTATATCTATTATGTCTATATTTTATACCTATATCAATTGTATCTATTATGTCTATGTTTTACACCTATATCTTTTATATCTATTATGTCTATATGTTATACCTATATCTATTGTAACTATTATGTCTATATTTTGTACCTGTATCTATTATGTCTATATTTTATACCTATAACAATTATATCTATTTTGTCTTTATTTTATACCTATACCTATTATGTGTATTATGTCTATATTTTATACCTATATCTCTTATATCTATTAAGTCTATTTTTATAACTATATCTATTATATCCCTTATAACTATATTTTATACCTTTATCTATTATATCTATATTTTGTACCAATATGTATTATATCTATTCTATCTATATTTTATACCTATATCTGTTATATCTATTATATCTATATTTTATACCTTCATCTATTATATCTATATTTTATAACTATATCTATTTTATCTATTATATCTATATTTCGTACCTATATCTATATATATATCTATGTTTTATACCTATATTTATTATATATATTATATCTATATTTTATTCCTATATCTATTATATCTATTCTATCTATATTCGATGTCTATATCTGTTATGTCTATATTTCATACATATATCGATTGTATCTATTATGTCTATATTTTCTCTTATATATATTATGTCTATATATTATACCTATATCTATTACATGTATTGTGTCTATATTTTATTCGTATATCTATTATAACTATTGTATCTATATTTTATAAATATATCTATTATAATTATCATATCTATATTTTATAAGTATAACTATTATGTCAATATTGTATACCTATATATATTATATCTATTATGTCTGTAATTTATACGTATGTCTATTATGTCTATATTTTCTACCTATATCTCTTATATCTATTATGTCTATATTTTATACCTATATCTATTATGACTATATTTTAAAACTTTATCGTTTATATCTATTATGTCCATATTTTAGACCTATACCTATTATGTCTATTATGTCTATATTCTGTACTTATATCTGTTATATCAACTACGTCTATATTTTATACCTATATCTATTATGTCCATATTTTATACCTTTATCTATAACTATTATGTCTATATTTTATAACTATATCTTTTATATCTATTTTGTTCATATTTTATAACTATATCTATTATGTCTCTATTTCATACCTCTATCTATGATATCTTTTATGTCCATATTTTATACCTATGACTATTATGTCTATATTTTATTCCTATATCTATTATATCTATTATGTCTATATTTTTTACCTATGTCTATTATGTCTATATTTCATACCTATATCGATTATATCTATTATGTCTATATTTTATACCTCTATCTATTATATCTACTATGTCTATATTTTATACGTATATCTATTATATCTATTATGTATATACTTATATCTATATCTATTGTATCTATTATGTCTATATTTTATACCTATACTTATCATATCTATTATGTCTACATTTTATACATCTATCTGTTATATCTACTATGTCTATATTTTATTCGAATATGTATTATATATATTATGTCTATTTTTTATACCTATATCTATTCTATCTATTATGTCTATATTTTAAACGTATATGATATCTATATTTTATACCGGTATCTATTATATGTATTATGTCTTTATTTTATACCTATAAATATTATATCTATTATGTCTATATTTTACACCAATATCTATTATATCTATTATGTCTATATTTTATACCTATATGCATTATACCTATAATGTCTATATTTTAAACCTATATATAGTATATCTATTATGTCTGTATTTTTTACCTATACCTATTATATCCATTATATCTATATATTATACCTACATCGATTATATCTGTATTTTATACCTATATGTATTATATCTATTATATCTATATTTTTTACCTATATCTATTATATATATTATATGTATATTTTATACCTATATCTATCTATATTTTATACCTATATCTATTATATCTATTATATATATATTTTATACCTATATCTACATCCATTATATGTATATTTTATACCTATATCTATTATATATATTATATCTGTATTTTATACCTGTATATAATATATCTGTTAAATCTATATTTGATACCTATATCTATTATGTGTATATTTTATAACTAAATTTATGGTATCTATTTTGTCTATATTTTATACCTATATCTATGGTACCTATTATGTATGTATTTTATACCTACATCTATTATGTCTGTATTTGACACCTATGTCTGTTATATCTGTTGTCTATATTTTTTATCTATATGTATTATGTCTATATTTTATACCTATATCTATTATATCTATTATTACTATATTTTATAACTATATCTATTATAAATATTACATCTATATTTTATACCTATATCTATTATATATATTATATCTATATTTTATAACTATACCTATTATGTCAATATTTAATACCTATAGAGATTGCATCTATTATGTCTATATTTTATACGTATATCAATTATGTCTATGTTTCATACCTATATCTATTATATCTATTATGTCTATATTTTATATATATATTTTATCTGTTATGTCTATATTTTATACCTACACATATTATATCTATTATGTCTATATTTTATACCTATACCTATTATGTCTGTATATTATACCTAAATGTATTACGTGTATTATATATATATTTTATACCTATATCTATTATATCTATTGTGTCTATATTTTATAACTATAACTATTATATCTATTATGCATATATTTTATACGTATGTATATTATATCTGTTATGTCTACATTTTATACCTGTATCTATTATGTGTATTATGTCTATATTTTATACCTATATATATTATATCTATATTTTATACCTATATGTGTTATAACTATTATGTCTATATTTTAGAACTATATCTGTTATATCTATTCTGACTATATTTTATACCGATATCTATTATGTCTATATTTGATACCTATATCTATTGTATCTGTTATGTCTATATTTTGTACCTATATCTATTATATCTATTATATCTATGTTTTATACCTATACCTATTATGTTTAGATTTTTTACCTATATCTGTTATAACTATTATATCTTTAATGTATAACTAAATCTGTTATATATATTCTGTCTATATTTTATACCTATATCTATTAAGTATATATTTTGTACTTGTATTTATTATATCTATCAGGTCCTTATTTTTTACCTATATCTATTATATCTATTATGTGTATATTTTATACCTATATCTATTATATCTATTATGTGTATATTTTATACCTATATCTATAATTTCTATTTCTTATACCTATATCTTTTATATCTATTACGTCTATATTTAATACTTATCTATTATATATTATGTCTATTTTTTATACCTCTATATATTATATCTATTATGTCTATATTTTATACCTATATCTATTATATCTCTTATGTCTATATTTTATATATATATATCTATTATATCTATTATATCTTTATTTTATACCTGTATCTATTATATCTATTATATCTATATTTTATATCTATATCTATTATATCTGTTTTTTATACATATTTCTATTATATCTATTACGTCTATATTTTATACCTATATTTACTATATCTATATTTTACACCCGTATCTATTATATCTATTTTATCTATATTTTATACCTATGTGTATTATATCTATTCTGTCTATATTTTTTACCTATATCTATTACATCTATTATATCTATAATTTATATCTATATCAATTATGTCAAATATGTCCACATTTTATACCTATATCTATTATATCTCTTATGTGTATATTTTATACCTTAATCTATTATATCTATTATGTCTATATTGTGTACCTATATCTATTTTGTCTATATTTTATATCTATAGTTATTATATCTATTATGTCTATATTTTATAACTATATCAATTATATCTATTATGTCTATATTTTATACCTCTATTATATCTATAATGTCTATATTTTATACTTTTATCTATTATGTCTATATTTTATACCTATATCTATTATGTCTATATTTCATACCAATAGCTATTATATCTATTGTGTCTATATTTTATACCTCTATTTTATCTATTATATTTTATACCTATATATATTGTGTCTATATATTCTACCTCTATCCATTATATTTATTATGTCTATGTTTTATAACTATATATATTATGTCTATATTTTATACCTTTATCTATTATATCTATTATATCTCTATTTTATACCTATACCTATGTCTGTATTTCATACCTATATTATATCTATTATGTCTATATTTTATATATATTATATCTATTATGGCTACATTTTATACCTGTAAATATTTTATATATTATGTCTATATTTTATACCTCTATTATATCTATTATGTCTATATTTCATACCTATGTCTGTTATATCCATTATGTCTATATTTTATACCTATGTCTATTATATCTATTAGGTCTCTATTTTATACCTATACCTGTCTATATTTTATACCTATATCTATAGTATCTATTATGCCTGTATTTTATACCTATATGTATTATATTTTTTACCTATATCTATTATATCTATTATGTCTCTATTTAATACCTATATCTATTATATTCATTATGTCTATATTTTATACCTATGTCTATTATGTCTATGTTTTATACCTATGTCTATTATATTTATTATATTTATATTATATAACTATATCTATTATATCTGCATTTTATAACTATATTATATCTATAATATCTATATTTTATACCTATATCTATTTTATCTATATTTTATACCTGTATCTATTATACTATGTCTATATTTTATACCTATATCTGCTATATCGATTATGTCTATATTTTACACCTATATCTATTATATCTATATTTTATACCTATCTCTATTACATCTATATTTTATACCTATATCTATATTATATCTATATTTTATACATATATCTATTTATATTTTATACCTATGTCTATTATATCTATTATATCTGTATTTTGTTCCTGTATTATATTTGATACCTGTATTATGTCTACATTTTATACCTATATCTATTATATCTGTCTATACTTTATTCCTATATATATTATATCCATTATGTCTACATTTTATACCTATATCTATCATATCTATTATATCAATATTTTATACCTATATCTATTATATCTATATTTTACATCTGTACCTATCATACCTATTTTGTCTGTATTTTATACCTGTGTCTATTATATCTATTCTGTCTATATTTTTTACCTATATTTATTATATCTGTGTATATTTTATACCTATATCTATCATATATATTATGTCTATATTATATACCTATATCTATTATATCTATTATGTCTATAGTTTATACGTATATTTATTATATCTGTTATGTCTATATTTTATAGCTATATCTATTATGTCTATTATGTCTCTATTTCATACCTACATCGATTATACCTATTATGTCTATATTTTATACCTATATCTATTACGTCTATATTTTATACGTAAATCTAATATATCTATTATGTCTATATTTTATACCTATATCTATTACATCTATTATGTCTGTATTTTATACCAATATCTATTATATCTATTATGTCTATATTTTATCCCTCTATCTATTATATCTATTATGTCTATATTTTATAACTCTATCAATTATATCTTTTATGTCTATATTTTGTCCCTATATCTATTATATATATTATATCTATATTTTAAACAATATCTATTATAACCATATTTTATATCTATATACATTATATCTATATTTCTTGCCTATATCAATTATGTCGTCTATATTTATATTTCTTATAATTATATCTATTATATCTATATTTTATACCTATATCATACTTATTGTCTATATTTTATACCTGTATCTATTATATCTATTTTTTATACGTATATCTATTATATCTATTATATATGCATATATCTATCATGTCTGCATTTTTTACCGATATCTATTATATCTATTATGTCTATATTACATACCTATATCTATTTTATCCACTATATCTATATTTTATACGTATATCTATTATATGTATATATGATAACCATATCCATTATAGCTATTGTATCAATATTTTATATCTATATCTATTATATCTATTATGTCTACTATATCTATTATATCTATATTTTTTACCTATATCTATTATATCTATATTTTATACCTGTATCTATTATATCTATAATGTCCATGTTTTATACCTATATCTATTATATCTATATTTTATACCTATTTCTATTATATCTATTATATCTGTTTTTTATACCGATATCTATCATATCTATTGTGTTCTTATTTTATACATATATATATCATATCTATTATGTCTATATTTTATACCTATATCTATTATACCTATTATGTCTGTATTTCATAGCTATATCTATTATATCTATTATGTCTCTATATTATACCCATATCTATTATATCTATTATGTTAATATTTTATACCTATATCTATAATATCTATTACGTCTATATTTTATAACTATATCTATTATATCTATTATGTCTCTATTTTATGCCTATATCTATTATGTCTCTCTTTTATACCTATATCTATTATATCTCTTATGTCTATATTTTATACCTATATTTATTATATCTATTGTGTCTATATTTTTTACCTTTATCTATAATATCTATTATGTCTATATTTTTACCTATATCTATTATATCTTTTATGTCTATATTTTATACCTATTTCTATTATATCTATTATGTCTATATTTTATACCTATATCTTTTATATCTGTTTTTTATACCTGTGTCTATCTTTATTTTATACCTATATCAATATCTATTGTGTCTATATTTTATAGCTATATCTGATATATCTATATTTTATGCCTATATCTATTATATCCATTATATATATATTTTATACCTATACATATCTACTATATCTATATTTTATTTCTATTTCTATTATATATTTTATATCTATATTTTATAACTTTATCTATTATATCTATTATATCTATATTTTATACCTTAGTCTATTATATCTATATTTTATACCTGTATCTATTATATCTTTTATACCTATATTTTATACCTATATATATCATATCTATTATGTCTATATTTTATACATATATCTATTATATTTATTATGTCTGTATATCATACCAATATCTATTATATCTATTAGGTCTATATTTTATAGCTATATCTAGTATATCTATTATGTCTCTATTTTATACCTATGTCTATTATATCTGTTTTTTATACATGTGTCTATCTTTATTTTATACCTATATCTATATCTACTGTGTCTATATTTCATAGCAATATCTTATATAAATATATTTTATACCTATATCCATTATATCTATCATATCTATATTTTATTCTTGTATCTATAATATCTATTATATCTATATTTTATACCTATATCTATTGTATCTATATTTTATGCCTATATCTATTATATCTATTATGTCTACGTTTTATACCTATATCTATTATATCTATTATGTCTATATTTTATACCTATATCTATTATATCTATGGTATCTATATTTTATACCTGTATCTATTATGTCTATATTTTATACCTATATCCATTATATCTATTATGTGTATATTTTATACCTATATCTATTATATCTATTATGTCTATATTTTATACCTGTATCTATTATATCAATTATGACTAAATTTTATACCTCTATATTATGTCTATATTTTAAACCTATATCTATTATATCTATTTTGTCTATGTTTTATACCTATAACTATTATATCTGTATTATACACCTATATCTATTATAGCTATTATATCTACATTTTTTTCTATATCCATTATATCTACATTTTATACCTATATCCATTATATCTATCATATCTAAATTTTATACTTGCATCTATCATTTCTATTGTATGTATATTTTATACCTACATTTATTATACGTATTATGTCTATATTTTATACGTATATCTATTACATCTATTATGTCGGGATTTTAAAACTCTATGTCTTATATATATTATGTCTATCTTTTATACCGATATCTATTATATCTATTATGTCTGTCTTTTATACCTATATCTATTATATCTTTTATGTCTATATTTTATACCTATATCTTTTATATCACTTATGTCGATATTTTATACCTATATCTATTGCATCTATTATGTCTATATTTTAAACCTATATCTATTATATCTATATTTTATACCTATATCTATCATATCTGTATTTTATGCGTATCTATTATATCCATTATGTCTATTTTTTATACCTATATCTACTATATCTATATTTTATACTTTTATCTATTATATCTATTATGTCTATATTTTTTACCTATATCTATTATATCTATTATGTCTATATTATATACCTATATCTATTATGTCTGTAGATTATACCTATATCTATATCTATTATGTCTTTATTTTATACCTATATCTATTATGTCTATATTTTATATCAATATCTATAATATCTATTATGTCTATATTTGATAGCTATAAGTATTATGTCTCTATTTTGTACCTATATCTATTATAACTATTATGTCTATATTTTACAAGTATATATGTTATATCTATTATGTCTATATTTTATACCTATATCTGTTATATCGATGATGTCTATATTTTATACCTATATATATTATATATTGTATGTCTATATTTTATCCCTATATCTATTATATCTTTTATGTCTACATTTTATAACTTTATGTATTATATCTATTATGTGTATATTTATACCTATATCTATTATATCTATTATGTATGTATTTTAAACCTATATCTATTCTGTCTATATTTTACACCTATATCTATTATATCTATTATGTCTATATTTTACATGTATATCTGTTATATATATTATGTCTATATTTTATACTTATATCTATTATATCCATTATGTCTATATTTTATAGCTATATCTATTATATCTATATTTTATACCTATATCTATTATATCTATTATGTCTATATTTTATACCTATATTTATTATATCTATTATGTCTATATTTTTTACCTTTATCTATTATATCTATTATGTCTATATTTTATACCTGTGTCTATTATATCTATTATATCTATATTTTATACCTATATTTATTATATCTATTATGTCTAAATATTCGACCTATATCTATTATGTGTATTTTATATACCTATATCTATTATAACTATTATGTCTATATTTTATGACTATATCCGTTATATCTATTATATCTATATTTTATAACTGTATCTACTATATCAATTATATCTGTTATGTCTATATTTTATACGTATATGTATTATATCTATTATGTCTATTTTTTATACCTTATCTCTTTTTTCTCTTATGTCTATACTTTATACCTATATTTATTATACCTATTATGTCTATATTTTTTAACTTTATCTATTATATCTATTATGTCTATATTTTATACCTATATCCATTATATCTATTATGTCTATATTTTATACCTATATCTATTATATCTATTATGTCTATATTTCATACCTATATCTATTGTATCCATATTTTGTACCTGTATTTATTATATCTATTATGTCTATATTTTATAACTATATATTTTATATCTATTTTATCTATATTTATAGCTATGTCTATCATATCAATTATGTCTATATTTTATATCTGTATCTATTATGACTATATTTTATACCTATATCTATTATATCAACTATGTGTATATTTTATATGTATAACTATTATGTCTATATTTTATACCTCTGTCTATCATACCTATTATATCTATATTTTATACCTATATCTATTATAACTATATTTTATGCCTATATTTTTATATCTATATTTCATACCTATATCTATTATATCTATTATATTTATATATAATAATTATATCTATTATATCTATATTTTACTTATATCTATTATATCTATGATATCTATATTTTATGCCTATATCAATTATGTCTATATTTTATACGTATACATATTATATCTATTATATCTATATTTTATACCTATATCTATTATATCTATATTTAATAACTTTATCTATTATATCTATTATGTCTGTATTTTACTGCTATATCTATTATGTTTATATATTATACCTATATCTATTATATCTATTCTGTGCATATTTTATATCTCTATCTATTATATCTTTTCCGTGTACATTTTAAACCTATATATATTTTATCTATTATGTCTATATTTTATACTTATATGTATTATATCAATTATGTCTATATTTTATACCTATTTCTATTATATCTATTATGCCTATATTTTATACCAATGTCTATTATATCTATTATGTCTATATTTTATACCTATATCTATTATATCTATTATGTCTATATTTTATACATATATCTACTATATCTATATTTTATGCCTATATGTATTATATGTATGTTTTATACCTATGTCTATTATATCTATTATGTCTATATTTTATGCATATATCTATTATTTCTATTATGTCTATATTTTATACCTTTATCTCTTATACCTATTATGTCTATATTTTATACCTATATCTATTATGCCTATATTTTATACCTATATCTATTATATCTATAATGTCTATATTTTATACCTATATCTATTATATCTGTTATGTCTATATTTTATACCTATTTCTTCTATATCTATATTTTATGCCTATAGGTATTATATGTATCTTTTATACCTATGTCTATTATATCTATTATGTCTATATTTTATAACTATATATATTATATCTATAATGTCTATATTTTATACCTATATCTATTATATCTATTCTGTCTATATTGCATACCTATATATATTATATCTATTATGTCTATATTTTATAACAATATCAATTAAATGTATTATGTCTATATTTTATATCGTTATCTATTACATCTATTATGTCTATATTTTATACCTATATCTATTATATCTGTTTTGTCTATATTTCACACCTATATTTATTTTATCCACTATATCTATATTTTATACCTATATTTATTTTATCTATTATGTCTCTATTTTATTCCTACATCTATTATATCTATTATGTCTATATTTTATACATATATCTATTACGACTATATTTTATACCTAAATCTAATATATCTATTATGTCTATATTTTATACCTATACCTATTATGTCTATTATGTCTATATTTTATACCTATATCTATCATATCTATTAAGTCTATTTTTTATAACTATATCTATTATATCTATTAAGTCTATTTTTTATAACTATATCTATTATATCCCTTATAACTCTATTTTATACCTTTATCTATTATATCTATATTTTGTACCTATATGTATTATATCTATTCTATCTATATTTTATACCTATATCTGTTATATCTATTATGTCTATATTTTATACCTACATCTATTATATCTATATTTCATAACTATATCTATTTTATCTATTATATCTATATTTCCTACCTATATCTATATATATATCTGTTTTATACCTATAAATATATAAATTTATAGCTATAATATATAAAAATATATAAATTTATACCTATAAATATATAAATTTATAAATAAATTTATACCTATAAATATATATATCTGTATTTTATACCTATACTATATCTATTATGTCTATATTTTCTTTCTATATCTATGATGTCTATATTTTATAACTATATATATTATATCTATGATGTCTATTCTTTATACCTATATCTATTATATCTATGATGTCTGTATTTAATACCTATACCTGTTATAGCTATGATGTCTGTATTTTATGCTTTTATCTATTACATCTATGAGGTTTATATTTTATGCCTATATCTATTATATCTATGAAGTGCATATTTTATAGCTATATCTATTATATACTTGATGTCTATATTTCATGCCTATATCTATTATATCTATTATATCCATATTTTATAACTATATCTACTGTATCTATTATATCCCTATTTTATACCGATATCTATTATATCTATTATATCTGTATTTTACAACTATATGTATTATATCTATTATATGTATATTTTATACCTATATCTATTATATTTATGATGCCTATATTTTATACCTATATCTATTATAAAGATGATGACTATATTTTTTACCTGCATCTATTATGTCTACGATGTCTATATTTTATACCTATATCTCTTATATCCATTATTTCTACATTTTATACAAATATCTATTATGTCTATTATGTCTGTATTTTATACGTATATCTATTATGTCTATTATGTCTATATTTTTTACCTATATCTATTATGTCTTTATTTTATACCTATATTTATTATATCTATTATGTCTATATTTTATACCTATATCTATTATATCTATTATATCCATATTTTATACCTATATCTATTATATCTATTATATCCATATTTTATACCTCTATATTTATATTTTATAACCATATCTATTATATCTATATTTTATACTTGTATCTATTATATCTATTATATCTGTATTTTTTACCTATATCTAGGATATCTATATTTTATACCTATATCTATTATATCTAGTATTTCCATATTTTATACTTTTATTTATTATACCTAGTATATTCAAGTTTTATACCTATATCTATTATATCTAGTACATCTATATTTTATACCTATATATATATCTGTTATGTGAATATTTCATACTTATATCTATTATATCTATTATGTCTATATTTGATACCTATATCTATTATATCAATTATGTCTATATTTTATACCTATATCTATTAAATCCATTATGTCTACATTTTATACCTATATCTATTATATCTACTCTGTCTATATTTTATACCCGTATCTATTATATCAATTATGTCTATATTTCATACCTATATCTATTATATCTATTATGTCTATATTTTATACCTATATATATTATATCTATTATGTCTATGTTTTATACCAATATCGGTTATATCTATTATGTCTATTTATTATACCTATATCTATTACATCTATTATGTCGATATTTTATACCTACACATATTATGTCTATTTTTTATACTTATATCTGTTATATCCATTATGACTATATTTTATACCTATACCCATTATATCTACATTTTATACCTGTATATATTATATTATATCTGTATTTTATACCTATATCTATTATATCTATATTTTATGCCTATATCTATTATATCTATATTTTATACCTATGTCTATTATATATATTATATATATATTTTATAACTATATTTATTATATCTATTATATCTATATTTGATACCTATATCTATTATTTCTATATTTTATACCTATATCTATTATATATCCTATGTCTATATTTTTTATGTATATCTATTATATCTATTATGTCTATATTTTATTCCTGTATTTATTATATCTATTATGTATATATTTTATACCTATATCAATTATAACTATTATATCTATATTTTATAACTATATCTATTATATTTATGTTATATATTTTATAAGTATATCTATTATGTCAATATTTTATAACTATATATATTATATCTATTATGTCTATATTTTATACCGATATCTATTATGTCTATATTTTATACCTATATTATATCTATTATGTCTATATTTTGTACCTATATCCATTTTGTGTATATTTTATACCTCTATCTATTATATCTATTAGGTCTATATTTTATACCCATATCTATTATATCTATTATGTCTACATTTTATACCTATATGTATTATATCTATTATGTCCATGTTTTATACCTATACCTATTATGTCTATATTTTATACCTATATCAATTATATCTATTATGTCTATATTTTATACCTAAATCTATTAGATCTATTATGTCTATATTTTATACCTATATCGATTATGCCTGTGTTTTACACCTATACCTATTTTATCTATTATATCAATATTTTAGATCTATATCTACTATATCTATTATGTCTATATTTTACACCTATATCTATTATGTCTATATTTTATAAATATATCGATTATATTTTTTATGTCTATATTTTATACCTATACCTATTATATTTATTGTATCTATATTTTATAACTATATCTATTATGTCTATATTTTATACCTATATATTATATCTATTATGTCTGTATTTTATGCCTGTATCTTTTATATCTATTATGTCTATATCTATTATATATGTTATGTGTTTCTTTTATACCTGTATCTATTATATCTGTTATGTCTATAATTTATACGTATATCTAATTTATCTATATTTTATACCTGTATCTATTATACCTATAATGTTTATATTTTATACCGATATCTATTATATCTATTATGTCTGTATTTTATACCTATATCTATTATATCTATTATGTCTATATTTTATACCTATATCTATTTTATCTCTTATGTCTATATTTTATACCTATATCTATTATATCTATTATGTCTATATTTTATACCTATATCTATTATATCTATTATGTCTAGATTTGATACCTACATCTATTATATCAATTATGTCTGTATTTTCTACCTATACTATATCTATTATGTCTATATTTTCTTTCTATATCTATGATGTCTATATTTTATAACTATATATATTATATCTATGATATCTATTCTTGATACCTATATCTATTATATCTATGATGTCTGTATTTAATACCTATACCTGTTATAGCTATGATGTCTATATTTTATGCTTTTATCTATTACATCTATGAGGTTTATATTTTATGCCTATATATATTATATCTATGATGTGTATATTTTATAGCTATATCTATTATATACTTGATGTCTATATTTCATGCCTATATCTATTATATCTATTATATCCATATTTTATAACTATGTCTACTGTATCTATTATATCCCTATTTTATACCGATATCTATTATATCTATTATATCTGTATTTTACAACTATATGTATTATATCTATTATATGTATATTTTATACCTATATCTATTATATCTATGATGCCTATATTTTATACCTATATCTATTATAAAGATGATGACTATGTTTTTTACCTGCATCTATTATGTCTATGGTGTCTATATTTTATACCTATATCTCTTATATCCATTATTTCTACATTTTATACAAATATCTATTATGTCTATTATGTCTGTATTTTATACCTGTATCTATTATGTCTATTATATCTATATTTTTTACCTATATCTATTATGTCTTTATTTTATACCTATATTTATTATATCTATTATCTCTATGTTTTATACCACTATTATATCTGTTATATCTCTATTTTTTACCTATATCTATTATGTCTATATTTTATACCTATATCTATTATATCTATTATATCCATATTTTATACCTCTATATTTATATTTTATAACCATATCTATTATATCTATATTTTATACCTGTATCTATTATATCTATTATATCTGTATTTTTTACCTATATCTAGTATATCTATATTTTATACCTATATCTATTATATCAAGTATTTCCATATTTTATACTTATATCTATTATACCTAGTATATCCAAATTTTATACCTATATCTATTATATCTAGTACATCTATATTTAATACCTATATATATATCTCTTATGTGAATATTTCATACTTATATGTATTATATCTATTCTGTCTATATTTGATACCTATCGCGATTATATCTATTAAGTCTATATTTTATACCTATATCTATTATATCTCTTATATCTATATTTTATACCTATATCTATTATATCTATATTTTATATCTATATCGATTATATCTATTATGACTATAATTCATACCTATATCTATTATATCAATGATGTCTATATTTTATTCCTATATCTATTATACCTATTATGTCTATATTTTATACCTATATATTTTATATATTATATGTATATTTTAAAACTTTATCTATATCTATATGGATTATGAATATATTTCATATCTATATCTTTTATATCTATGATGTCTATATTTTATACCTATATCTATTATATCTATTATGTCAATATTTTATACCTATATCTATTATATCTACTATGTCTATATTTTATACCTCTATATATTATATCTATTATATCCATTTTATCTATGTTTTAAAACTATATCTATTATATCTATTATATCTATGTTTTATATCTATATCTATTATATGGATTATATCTGTATTTTATACCTATATCTATTATATCTGTTACATCTATATTTTATACCTATATCGATTGTATCTATTATATTTATATTTTATACCTATATTATATCTATATTTTATACCCATATCTATTATACCTATTATATCTATATTTTATACTCATAACTATCATATCTATATTTTATACCTATATCTATTATATCTATTATGTCTATATTTGAAACCTATGTCTATTATATGAATCATGTCTATATTTTATACCTATATCTATTATATCTCTAATCTCTATATTTTATACCTATATATATTATATCTATGATATCTAGGTTTTATACCTTTACCTATTATATCTAGGTTGTCTATATTTTATACCTATATCTATTATATCTATTATATCCATATTTTATAACTATATCTATTATATCTATTATATCCCTATTTTATACCGATATCTATTATATCTATTATATCTGTATTTTTTTTTTTTTTATTATTATACTTTAAGTTCTAGGGTACATGTGCATAACGTGCAGGTTTGTTACATATGTATACTTATGCCATGTTGGTGTGCTGCACCCATCAACTCGTCAGCACCCATCAATTCATCATTTATATCTTGTATAACTCCCCAATGCAAGCCCTCCCTCCTCCCCCCTCCCCCCTCCCCATGATAGGCCCCTGTGCGTGATGTTCCCCTTCCCGAGTCCAAGTGATCTCATTGTTCAGTTCCCACCTATGAGTGAGAACATGCGGTGTTTGGTTTTCTCTTCTTGTGATATTTTGCTAAGAATGATGGTTTCCAGCTGCATCCATGTCCCTACAAAGGACGCAAACTCATCCTTTTTTATGGCTGCATAGTATTCCATGGTGTATATGTGCCACATTTTCTCAATCCAGTCTGTCACAGATGGACATTTGGGTTGATTCCAAGTCTTTGCTATTGTGAATAGTGTCGCAATAAACATACGTGTCCATGTGTCTTTGTAGTAGACTAATTTATAATCCTTTGGGTATATACCCAGTAGTGGGATGGCTGGGTCATATGGTACATCTAGTTCTAGATCCTTGAGGAATTGCCATACTGTTTTCCATAATGGTTGAACCAGTTTACAATCCCACCAACAGTGTAAAAGTGTTCCTATTTCTCCACATCCTCTCCAACACCTGTTGTTTCCTGACTTCTTAATGATTGCCATTCTAACTGGTGTGAGATGGTATCTCATTGTGGTTTTGATTTGCATCTCTCTGATGGCGAGTGATGATGAGCATTTTTTCATGTGTCTGTTGGCTGTATGAATATCTTCTTTTGAGAAATGTCTGTTCATATCCTTTCCCCACTTTTTGATGGGGTTGTTTGTTTTTTTCTCGTATATTTGTTTGAGTTCTTTGTAGATTCTGGATATTAGTCCTTTGTCAGATGAGTAGGTTGCAAAAATTTTCTCCCATTCTGTAGGTTGCCTGTTCACTCTGATGGTAGTTTCTTTTGCTGTGAAAAAGCTCTTTAGTTTAATTAGATCCCATATTTTATAACTATATCTATTATATCTATTATATCCCCATTTCATACCGATATCTATTATATCTATTATATCTGTATTTTACACCTATATCTATTATATCTATTACATGTATATTTTATACCTATATCTGTTATATCTATGTATTATACCTATATCTATATAAATATACTTTATATCTATATCTCTTATATCCATTATGTCTATGTTTTATACCTATATCTATTATATCTCTTATATCTATATTTTATACCTATATCTATTATATCTATATTTTATACCTATATCGATTATATCTCTTATGACTATATTTCATACCTATATCTATTATATCTGTTATGTCTATATTTTATGCCTATATGTATTTTATTTATATTTTATACCTATATCTATTAAAACTGTTATGTCTATATTTTATATCTGTATCTATTATGTCTATATTTTATACCTATATCTATTATATCGATTATGTCTATATTTAATACCTATATGTATAATATCTATTATGTCTATATTTTATACCTATATCTATTATATCTATTATATCTATATTTTACACCTATATCTATTATAACTATATTTCATACTTATATCTATTGTATGTGTATTTACTACCTATATCTATTATATCTATTATATTTATTTTTTATAATTATATCTATTATATCTATATTTTATTCCTGTATCTATTATATCTATTAAATCTATATTTTATACTTATATCTATTATATCTATATTTTATACGTATATCTATTATATCAATTTTATCTATATTTTGTACCTATATCAATTATATCTATATTTTATACCTGTATCTATTGTATCTATTATGTCTATATTGTATACCTATATCAATTTTATCTATATTTTATACCTATATGTATTATATCTATATTTTATTCCTATATATATAATATCTATTATGTCTATATTTTATACCTATATATATTATATCTGTTATGTCTATATTATATACCTATATCTATTATACCTATTATGTCTATATTTTATACGTATATCTATTATATCTTTTGTGTCTGTAATTTATACCTATATCTATTTTATCTATATTTTATAGCTATATCTATTATAACTATTACATCTATATTTGATACCCATATTTATTATATCTATATTTTATACCTATATCTATCATATCTATTATATGTATATTTTACACGTATATCTATTTTATCTATATTTTGTACCTATATCTATATCTATTAAGTCTATATATTATAAACATATCAATTATATCTATTATGTCTATATTTTATATCTATATGTATATCTATTATGTCAATATGTTATACGTATATGTATTATACCTTTTATGTCTAGATTTTATACATATATCTATTGTATCTATTATGTCTACATGTTATACCTATATCTATTATAACTATTAAGTCTATATTTCATACTTATATATATCATATCTATTAGGTCTATATTTTATAACTATATGTATTATAACTATTATGTCTATATTTTATAACTATATCTCTCATATGTATTATGTCAATATTTTAAACCTATATCTATCATGTCTATATTTTATACCACTATCTATTCTATTATGTCTATATTTTATACCAATATCCATTATGTCTATATTTTATACCTCTATTCTACCTATTATGTCTATATTTTATAACTATATCTATTATGTCTATATTTTATACCTATATCTATTATATCTATGATGTCTATATTTTATCCCTATATGTATTACAACTTTTATGTCTATATTTTATATCTATGTATATCTCTTATGTCTCAATTCCATACCTCTCTTATAACTATTATGTCCATATTTTATATCTATATCTATTAAACCTACTATGTTTATGTTTCATATGTCTATCTATTAAATCTATTATGTCTATATTTTATACCTATAGCTATTATATCTATTATTTCTTTATTTTATACGTGTATCTATTATATCTATTATGTCTATATTTTATACCTATATCTATTATATCTATTATGTCTACATTTTATAACTATATCTATTATATCTTCAATGTCTGTATTTTATACCTATATCTATTATATCAATTATGTCTATACTTTATACCTATAACTATTATATCTATTATGTCTATGTTTTATACCTATATCTATTATGTCTATTATGTCTATATTTTATACCTATATCTATTATATCTATTATGTCCATATTTTGTACCTATAACTATTAAATCTTATAAGTCTGTGTTTTATACCTATATATATTATGTCTATATTTTATATCTATATCGATTATATATACCCTCTCTATATTTTATACCTATATCTATTATATGTATTATGTCTATATTTTATACCTATATCTATTATGTCTACTCTGTCTATATTTTATACCTATATTTATTATATCTATTATGTCTATATTTTATACCTATATCTTTTATATCTTTTTGGTCGATATTTTATACCTAATTCAATTATGTCTATATTTAATTCCTATATCTATTATATCTATTATGTCTATATTTTATACCTATATCTATTATATCTATTATGTCCATATTTTATACCTATGTCTATTATATCCATTATGTCTATGTCTTATACCTATCTATTATATCTATTATGTCTATGTTTTATACCTATATCTATTATATACATTGTGTCTATATTTTATTACTATATCTATTAAATATATTATGTCTATATTTCATACCTATATCTATTATGTCTATATTTTACACCATATCTCTTATATCTATTATGTCTATATTTTATACCTATATCTATTATGTCTATATTTTATAACTATTACTATTGTATCTATTATGTCTATATTTTATACTTATATCTATTATATCTATTATGTCTATATTTTATACCAATAACTATTATATCTATTACGTCTATATTTTATACCTATATCTATTATACCTATTATGTCTATATTTTATACCTATATCTGTTATATCTATTTTGTGTGTATTTTATACGTATATCTATTGTGTCTATATTGTATACTTATATCTATTATATCTATTATGTCTTTATTTTATACCTCTATCTATTATATCTATTGTGTCTATATTTTATACCCATCTCTATTATATCCATTATGTCTATATTTTATACCTATATCTAATATAACTACTATGTCTATATTTTACACCTATATCTATTTTGTCTATATTTTATACCTATATCTGTTATGTCTATATTTCATACGTATGTCAATTTTATCTATTACGTCTGTATTTCATACCTATATCTATTTTATCTGTTATGCCTATATTTCATACATATATCTATTATATCTATATTTGATACCTATATCTATTATATCTATTATGTCTGGATTTTATATCTATATCTATTATATACATTTTGTCTATATTTTATTACTATATCTATTAAATATATTATGTCTATATTTCATACCTATATCTATTATGTCTATATTTTACACCATATCTCTTATATCTATTATGTCTATATTTTATACCTATGTCTACTATGTCTATATTTTATAACTATTACTATTGTATCTATTATGTCTATATTTTATACTTATATCTATTATATCTATTATGTCTATATTTTATACCAATAATTATTATATCTATTACGTCTATATTTTATACCTATATCTATTATACCTATTATGTCTATATTTTATACCTATATCTGTTATATCTATTTTGTGTGTATTTTAAACTTATATCTATTGTGTCTATATTGTATACTTATATCTATTATATCTATTATGTCTTTATTTTATACCTCTATCTATTATATCTATTGTGTCTATATTTTATACCCATCTCTATTATATCTATTATGTTTATATTTTATACCTATATCTATTATATCTATGTCTTTATTTTATACCTATATCTATTTTGTCTATATTTTATACCTATATCTGTTATGTCTATATTTCATACGTATGTCAATTTTATCTATTACGTCTGTATTTCATACCTATATCTATTTTACCTGTTATGCCTATATTTCATACATATATCTATTATATCTATATTTGATACCTATATCTATTATATCTATTATGTCTGGATTTTATATCTATATCTATTATATACATTGTGTCTATATTTTATTACTATATCTATTAAATATATTATGTCTATATTTCATACCTATATCTATTATGTCTATATTTTATACCTTTTTCTATTATATCTATTATGTCTATAATTAATACCTATATCTATTATGTCTATGTTTTATACCTATATGTATTATATCTATTATGTCTCTATTTTATACCTATATGTATTATATCTATTATGTCTCTATTTTATACCTATATGTATTATATCTATTATGTCTATATTCTATACCTATATCTATCATATCTACTATGTCTACATTTTACACATATAACTATTATATCTATTACGTCTATATTTTATACCCATCTCTACTTTATCTATTATGTTTATATTTTATACCTATATGTATTATGTCTATATTTTACAGCAATTTCTATTATATCTATTATGCCTATGTTTCATACCTATATCTACTATATCTATTATGTCTATATTTTATAACTATATCTATTATAACTGTTATGTCTATATTTTATAGGTATATCTATTATGTCTATATTTTATACCGATATCTATTATGTCTGTTTTTTATACCCATATCTATTATATCTTTATTTTACACCTATATCTATTATAACTTTTATGTCTATATTTTATAACTATTTCTCTTATATCTATTATGTATATATTTTATACCTATATCTATTATGTCTAAATTTTATACCTCTATCTATTCTACTGTATCTATATTTTATATCTATATCTATTATGTCTATATTTTATACCTATATCTATTATATATTTTATGTCTATATTTCATACCAATATCTATTATATCTTTTATGTCTTTATTTTATACTTATATCTATCATATCTATTATGTCTATATTTTATATCTATATCTTTTATGTCTATATTTTATACCTATATCTGTTATATCTATTATGTCTATTTTTTATACCTATATCTATTATATAAATTATGTCTGTATTTTTTACCTATATTTATCATATGTATTATGTCTATATTTTATACCCATATATATCATATCTATTGTGTCTATGTTTCATACCCGTATCTATTATATCTCTAATGTATATATTTTATACCGATATCTATTATAACTATATTTTATACTTATATATATCTATATTTGTTACCTATATCTATTATATCCATTATGTCTCTATTTTATACCTGTATTTATTATGTCTATTTTTTATACTTATATCAGTTATATCTATTATGTCTATATTTCATACCTATATGTATTATAACTTTTATTACTATATTTTATACCTTTATCTATTATATCTATTATGTCTATATTTTATACCTATATCTATTATGTCGATATTTTATACCTATATCTATTATATCTACTATGTCTATATTTTATACCTATATCTATTATGTCTATATTTTATACCTATATCTATTATGTCTATATTTTATACCTATATCTATTATATCTACTATGTCTATATTTTATACCTCTATCTATTATACCTATTATATCTATATTTTATACCTATATCTATTATAACTATATTTTATACCGATATCTATTATATGTATATTTTATACCTTTATTATATCTAGTATATTTATATTTTATAATTATATCTATTATACCTATATTTTATACCTATATCTATTATATCATTTATGTCTATATTTTATACCTATATCTATAATATCTATGATGTCTGTATTTCATACCTATATCTATTATACCTATGATGTCTATATTTTGTACCTATATCTATTATGTCTATATTTTATACCTACATCTACTATAATTATTATGTCTATATTTGATGCCTATATCTATTATATCTATTATGTCTATATAACTATTTCTATTATATCTATTATGTCTATATTTAAAACGTATATCTCTTATGTCTATATTTTATACCTATATCCATTATATCTATTATGTCTATATTTTATACGTATATCTATTGTATCCATTAAGTCTATATTTTATATCTACATCCATTATATCTACTCTGTCTATATTTTATACCTATGTCTATTATATCTAACATGTGTATATTTTATACCTATATGTATTATATGTATTATGTCTATATTTTATACCTATATCTGTTATGTCTATATTTTATACCTATATCTATTATATCAATTATGTCTATATATTATACCTATATCTATTATATCGATTATGTCTATATTTTATGCCTATATCTATTATATCTACTATGTCTATATTTTATACCTATATCTATTATATCTATTATGTCTATATTTTATACCTATATCTATTATATCTATTATGTCCATATTTTATACCTATAACTATTATATCTTATATGTCTATATTTTATACCTATATCTATTATGTCTATATTTTATAACTATATCTATTATATCTATTATGTCTATATCTTATACATATATCTATTATATCCATTATGTCTATATTTTATACCTATACCTATTATATCTCTTATGACTATATTTCATACCTATATCTATTATAACCATTATATCTATAATTTATACCTATATCTGTTATGTCTATGTTTTTTACCTATATCTATTATATATATTATGTCTATATTTTATACCTATATCTATTATATTTATTATGTCTATATTTATACCTATATTTATTATATCTCTTATGTCCATATTTTATACCTATAACGATTATATCTAAAATGTCTGTATTTTATACCTATATTTATTATGTCTATATTTTATAACTCTATCTAATATTTCTATTATGTCTATATTTTATACTTTTACCTATTGTATCTATTATGTCTATATCTTATACATATATTATATCTATTATGTCTATATTTTACACCTATGTCTATTACATCTATTTTGTCTATATTTTATACCTATATCTATAATATCTATTATGTCTGTGTTTCATAGCTATATCTATTATATCTATGATGTCTATATTTTATACCTATATCTATTATGTATATATTTTATACCTATATCGATAACGTCTATTATGGTTATATTTTATACCTATATCTGTTATATCCACGATATCTATATTTTATACCTATATCTATTATATGTATATTTGATACTCATATCCAATACATCTCTTACATCTATATTTTACACCTATATTTATTATATCTATTATGTCTATCTATTATATCTATATTTTTTACCTATATCTATTACATCTATATTTTATACCTGTATCCATTATATCCATTATGTCTACGTTTTATACCCATGTCTATTATATCTGTTATGTTTATATTCAATACCTATATCTATAATATCTGTTACGTCTATATTTTATAAATATCTATTATATCTATTATGTCTATATTTTATACCTATATCTATTATATCTACTGTGTCTATATTTTATACCTATATCTATTATATCTATTATATCAATGTTTTATACCTATATCTATTATATCTATTATGTCTATATTTATACCTATATCTAAAATGTCTATATTTTATACCTGTATCTTTTATATCTATTATGTCTATATTTTATAATTATATCAATTATATCTATATTTTTTACCTATATCTATTATATCTATTATTTCTAAATATTGTACCTATATCTATTATGTCTATATTTTATACCTATATCTATTATATCTATTATGTCTGTACTTTATATCTATATCTATCATGTCTATATGTTATACCTGTATCGATTATATGTATTATGTCTATATTTTATACCTGTATCTGTTATATCTCTTATGTCTATATTTTATACCTATATCTATTGTATCTATTATTTCAATATTTTATACCTATATCTATTATGTCTATATTTTATCCCTATATCCATTATATCTATTATGGCTATATTTTATACCTATGTCTATTATATCTATTAGGTCTATATTTTATACCTATATCTATTATAACTGTTATGTCTATATTTTATAGTTATATCTATTATGTCTATATTTTATACCTATATCTATTATGTCTGTATTTTATACGAATATATATTGTCTTTATTTTATACCTATATCTATTATATCTATTATGTCTGTATTTTATACCTCTATCTATTATATCTATTATGTCTACATTTTACACCTATATCTATTATATCTATTATGTCTATATTTTATATGTATAGCTGTTATATATATTATGTCTATATTTTAAACCTATATCTATTACATCTATTATGTCTATATTTTATACCTATATTTAGTATATCTATTATGTCTACATTTTATACCTATATCTGTTATATCTATGATGTCTATATTTTATACGTATATGTATTATATCTTTTAGTCTATATTTTATACCTATATCTCTTATATCATTTATGCCTATATTTTATACCTATATTTGTTATATCTATTATGTCTATATTTTTTACCCTTATATATTATATCTATTGTGTCTCTATTTTATAACTATATCCATTATATCTTTTATGTCTATATTTTATACCTATATCTATTATATCTATTATGTCTATATTTTATTCCTATATCTATTATGTCTATATTTCATACCTATATCTATTATATCTATTATGTCTATATTTTATACCTATATCTATTATATCTAGTGTGTCTATGTTTTATACCTATATTTATCATATATATTATGTCTACATTTTATACCCATATATATCATATCCATTGCTTCTGTGTTTTATACCTATATCTGTTATATCTCTAATGTCTATATTTTATACCTATATCTATTATAACTATTTTTTAAACCTATATATATCTATATTTTATACCTATATTATATCTATTATGTCTATATTTTATACCTTTATTTATTATATCTATTATGTGTATATATTATAACTATATCTATTATATCTATTATGTCTGTGTTTTATAACTATATCTATTATATCTATTATATCCATATTTTATAACTATATCTATTATAACTATATTTTATACCTATATATTACATCTATATTTTATACCTATATCTATTATATCTATTATATTTATGTTTTATAATTTTATCTATTATGTCTATATTTTATATCTGTATCTATTGTATCTATTATATCTATATTGTATACCGGTATTTATTGTATCTATATTTTAAACGTATATCTATTATATCCATTATATCTATATATTATACCTATATCTATTTTATCTATATTTTATACCTCTATCTATTAAATCAATTATGTCTATATTTTATACCTATATCTATCATATCTATTATGTCTGTATTTTATACCTGTATCTATTATATCTATATTTTCTACCTATATCTATTATATCTGTATTTCAGACCTATATCTATGTTATCTATTATATCTATATTTTATACCTATATATATTATATCTATAATATCTATATTTTATAACTATATCTATTATGTCTACATTTCACACCTATATCTATTATATCTATTATGTCTATATTTTATACATATATATATTATGTCGATATTTTATACCTATATCTATTATATCCACTATGTGTATATTTTATAGGTATATGGATTATATCTATTATGTCTATATTTTATACCTATCTATATTATACCTATTATGTCTATATTTTATAACTTCATTTATTATATTAATATTTTATACCTATATCTATTTTATCTGTTATATTTATATTTTATAACTATTATATCTGTTATGTTTATATTTTTACCCATATCTATTATGCCTATATTTTATACCTACATCTATTATATCTATTATTTTTATTTTTTATAATTATATCTACTATATCTATATTTTATACCTGTATCTATTATATCTATTATATCTTTATTTTATACCTATACCTATTATATCTATATTTTATACCTGTATCAATTAAAACTATTATATCTATATTTTATACGTATATCTATTATATGTATATTTTATACCTATATCTAATATATTTATTATATCTATATTTCATGCATATATCTATTATATCTATATTTTATACCTATATCTATAGTGTCCATTATGTCTATATTTTATACCAGTATCTATTATATCTGTTATGTATATACTTCATACCTATATCTATTATATCTATTCTGTCTATATTTTATACCTATATGTATTATATCTATTATGTCTATATTGTATGCCTATATCGATTATATCTATTATTTCTATATTTTATACCTATATCTATTATATCTATATTTTATACCTATAACCATTATATCTATTATATCTATATTTTGTACCAATATCTGTATCTATGATATCCATATTTTATAACTATATCTATTATATATATTATATCCATATTTTATACCTATATCTATTATATCTTTATTTGATACCTATATCTATTATGTCCGTATTTTATACCTATATCATTGGTATCTATTATGTCTACATTTTATACCTATATCTATTATGTTTATATTTGATACCTATATCTATTATATCTATTTTCTATATTTTTATCTCTATATGTATTGTCTATATTTTAAACCAATATCTTTATATCTATTATGTCTATATTTTATACCTATATCTATTATATCTTTTATGTCTACATTTTATACCTATATCTATTATATCTGTGATGTCTATATTTTCTACTTATATCTATTATATCTATTATGTCCATATTTTATAACTATATCTATTATATCTCTTATGTCTATATTTTATACCTATATTCATTATATCTATTATGTCTATATTTTATACCTTTATCTATTATATCTATTATGTCTATATTGTATACGTATATCTATGATATATATCATGTCTATATTTTATACCTATATCTAGTATATCTATTATGTCTATATTTTATACCTATATCTATTATATCTATTATGTCTATATTTTATCTGTAGCTATTACATCTATTATGTCTATATTTTATACCTATATACATTATATCTATTATATCTATTTTTTGTACCTATATCTATTTTATCTTTATTTTAAACCTATATCTATATCTATTGTGTCTATATGTCACAGCGATATCTGTTATACCTATATTTTATTCTTATATCTATTATATCCATAATATCTATATTTTATACCTATATCTTTATCTCTTATATCTATATTTAATATCTATATCTATTATAACTATTATATCTATATTTTATACCTATATCTATTATATCTATTGTGTCTATATTTTATACCTATATCTATTATATCTATTTTTCTATATTTTATACCTATATCTATTATAACCAAATTTTATACCTATATACATTTTACCTATGTTTTTTACCTATATCAATTATATCATTTATATTTATATTTTTCATAATTATATCTATTATATCTATATTTTCTACCTATATCTATTATATCTATGGTCTGTATTTTATACTTGTATCTATTATATCTATTTTTTATACGTATATCTGTTATACCTATTATATGTATATTTTATGCTTATATCTATTATATCCATATTATATACCTGTGTCTATTATATCTATTATGTGTATATTTTATACCTATATCTAATATATCTATTATTTCTATATTTTATACCTATATCTATTATTTCTATTATGTCTAAATATTATACCTACATTTATTATGTCTATATTTTATATCTATATCTATTGTGTCTACGTTTTATACCCCTATCTATTATATCTTTTATGTCTATATTTTATACCGATATCTATTGTATCTATTATATCTGTATTTATTCCTATGTGTATTTCATATATTGTGTCTATATTTTATACCTATATCTATAATATCTATTATGTCTGTATTTCATAGCTATATCTATCATATCTATTATGTCTAATTTTTATACCTATATCTAATATGTCTATATTTTATACCTATATCTATTATACCTCTTACGGCTATATTTTATACCTATATCTATTACATCTATTATGTCTATGTTTTATACCTATATTTAGTATATCTATTATGTCTACATTTTATAACTATATCTGTTATATCTATGATGTCTATATTTTATACGTATATGTATTATATCTTTTATGTCTATATTTTATACCTGTATCTCTTATATCTCTTATGCCTATATTTTATACCTATATTTGTTACATCTATTATTTCTATATTTTTTACCCTTATATATTATATCTATTATGTCTCTATTTTATACCTATATCCATTATATCTTTTATGTCTATATTTTATACCTATATCTATTATATCTATTATGTCTATATTTTATTCCCATATCTATTATGTCTATATTTTATACCTATATCTATTATATCTAATATGTCTATATTTTATAGCTATATCTATTATATCTAGTATGTCTATATTTTATATCTATATTTATCATAAGTATTATGTCTACATTTTATACCCATATATATCATATCCATTGTTTCTGTGTTTTATACCTATATCTGTTATATCTCTAATGTCTATATTTTATACCTATATTTATTATAACTATTTTTTATACCTATATATATCTATATTTTATACCTATATTATATCTATTATGTCTATATTTTATACCTATATCTATTATATCTATCATGTCTATATTTTATACCTATTTCTATCATATCTATTATTTCTATATTTTATACCTATATCTATTATATCTATTAGGTCTCTATTTTCTTCCTATATCTATTATATCTATCATGTCTGTGTTTTATAACTCTATCTATTATATCTATTATATCTATATTTTATAACTATATCTATTATAAACATATTTTATACCTATATACATTTTATCTATGTTTTTTACCTATATCTATTATATCATTTATATTTATATTTTTTATAATTATATCTATTATATCTATATTTTCTACATATATCTATTATATCTATGGTCTGTATTTTATACTTGTATCTATTATATCTATTTTTTATACGTATATCTGTTATACCTATTATATGTATATTTTATGCTTATATCTATTATATCCATATTATATACCTGTGTCTATTATATCTATTATGTCTATATTTTATACCTATATCTATTATAACTGTTATGTCTATATTTTATAGGTATATCTATTATGTCTATATTTTATACCTTTATCTATGATGTCTGTATTTTATTCCTACATCTATTATGTCTTTATTTTATACCTATATCTATTATATTTATTATTTCTATATTTTAAACCTATATCTATTATTACTATATTTTATACCTTTATCTATAATGTCTACATTTTACACCTTTGTCTATTATATGTATTATTTCTATATTTTATACCTGTATCTTTTATGTCTATATTTTATACCTATATCTATTATATCTATTATGTCTAGATTTTATATCTGTCTATTATATCTATTATGTCTATATTGTATACCTATATCTAATATATCTATTATGTTTATATTTTATACCTATAACTATTATATCTATTATGTCTAGATCTATTATATATTTTATGTCTATATTTTATACCTTTATCTATTATATCTATTTTTTCTGTAATTTATACGTATATATCTTATATCTATATTTTATACCCGTATCTAGTATATCTATTATGTCTATATTTTATAACAATATCTATTATATCTATTTGTCTATATTTTATACCTACATCTGTTATATCCATTATATCTATATTTTATACCTATATATATTATATTTATTTTTTATACCTATGTGTATTATATCTATTATATCTATATTTCATGCTCATATCTATTATATCTATATTATATACCTGTGTCTATTATATCTGATATGTGTATATTTTATACTTATATCTAATATATCTATTATGTCTACATTTTATACCTATATCTATTATATCTATTATGTCTAAATATTATACCTATATTTATTATGTCTATATTTTATACCTATATCTATTATATCTCTTATGGCTATATTTTATACCTATATTTATAATATCTATTATGTCTGTATTTTATACCGATATCTATTATAAATGTTATGTCTATATTTTGTAGGTATAAGTATTATGTCTATATTTTATACCTATATCTATGATGTCTCTATTTTATACCTATATCTATTATGTCTTTATTTTTTACCTATGTCTATTATATATATTATATCTATATTTTATAACGACATCTATTATATCTATTTTTTATACCTATGTGTATTATATCTATTATATCTATATTTTATAACTATATCTATTATATCTAATATAAGTATATTTTATACCTATATCTATTATATCTATATTTTATACCTATATCCATTATATCTGTTATATCTATATTTTATACCAATATCTGTATCTATGATATCCATATTTTATAACTATATCTATTATATATATTATGTCTATATTTTCTACTTATATCTTTGTATCTATCTGTATTTTATACTTATATCTACTATATCTGTCTATACTTTATACCTATATCTATTTTATCTATTATGTGTATATTTTATACCTAAATCTATTATATCTATTATGTCTATATTGTGTGCCTATATCTATTGTGTCTCTGTTTTATATCTATATCTATTATATCTATTATATCTATATTTTATACATATATCTATTATATCTCTTATGTCTATATTTTATACCTATATCTATTATATCTATTATGTCTCTATTTTATTAATTTATCTATAATATTTATTATGTCTATATTTAATACCTAAATATATTATATTTACTATGTCTATATTTTATCTCTCCGTCTATTATAACTCTTTTCTCTATATTTTATACCTTTATCTATTAAATCTATATTTTACACATATATCTATTATATCTCTTATATCTATATTTTTATCTGTATCTATTATATCTACATTTATACCTATATCCATTATATCTATTATATCTATATTTTATACATGTATCTATCATATCTATTATATCTATATTTCATATCTATATCTATTGTATCTATATTTTATGCCTATGTCTATTATATATATTATGTCTATGTTTTATATCTGTATTTATTGTACCTATTTTGTATATATTTTATACCTATATCTATTATACCTAATATGTCTGCATGTTATACCTACATTTATTATACGTTTTATGGCTATATTTTATACGTATATCTAATACATCTATTATGTTTGTCTTTTATACCTATATCTATTATATCTATTATGTCCATATTTTATACCTATAACTATTCTGTCTATATTTTATACCTATATCTATTATATCTATTTTGTCTATATTTTAAACCTATGTCTATTATGTCTATATTTTGTAACTCTATCGATTATATCTATTGTGTATATATTTTATACCTCTATCTATTATATCTACTATGTCTATATTTTCTACGTATATCTATTATATCTATTATGTCTATATTTTATACCTATATCTATTATATCTCATATGTCTATATTTTATAACTATATCTATTATATCTATTATGTCTATATTTTATACCTATATCTATTATATCTCATATGTCTATATTTTATAACTATATCTATTATATCTATTATGTCTATATTTTATACCTATATTTATTACATCTATTTTCTCTATATTTTATAGCTATATATATTATATCTATATTTTATACCTATATTTATTATATGTATATTTAATACCTATATCTATTATATCTATTATGTATATATTTTATACCTATATCTATCTATATCTATTATGTGTATATTTTATACGTATATCTATTATATCTATTATGTCCATATTTTATACCTTTATCTATTATGTCTATTATGTCTATATTTTATTCCTATATCTATTATGTCTATTATGTGTATATTTTATACCTAAATATATTATATTTATTATGTCTATATTGTGTACCTATATCTATTTTGTCTGTATTTTATATCTCTATCTATTATATCTATAATGTGCATAATTTATACCTATATCTATTATATATATTCATTCGATATTTTATACCTCTGTCTATTATACCTATTGTGTCTATATTTTAATCCTATATCTATTATATCTATTCTATCTATATTTTATACCTATATCTATTATATCTATTATGTCTATATTTTATACCTTTATCTATTATATCTTTTATGTCTACATTTTATACCTCTATCTATTATGTCTCTTATGTCTACATTTTATAACTATATCTATTATATCTATTATGTCTACATTTTATAACTCTATTATATCTATTATATCTATAATTTATACCTCTATCAATTATATCTCTTATCTCTATATTTTATACCTCTATCTATTATACCTATGATGTCTATGTTTTATAACTCTATCTATTATATCTATTTTGTTTATATTTTATGTCTCTATCTATGATATCTATTATATCTATATTTTCTACCTGTAGCTATTATGTCTATTATGTCTACATTTTATACCTCTATCTATTATATCTATTAGGTCTATATTTTATACCTATATCTATTATATCTATTATGTCTATATTTTATACCTGTATCTATTTTATCTATAATGTATATATTTTATACCTACATCTATTACGTCTATATTTTATAACTATATCTATTATATCTATTATGTCTCTATTTTATACCTATATCTATTATGTCTCTATTTTATACCTATGTCTATTATTTCTATATTTTATACCTATATCTATTATATCTATTATATCCACATTTTATACCTATTTCTATTATATCTATTATGTCTAAATTTTATACCTATATCTATTATGTCTATTATGTCTAAATATTGTACCTATATCTAATATGTCTATATTTTATTCCTATATCTATTATAACTATTATGTCTATATTTTATAACTATATCTGTTATAACTATTATGTCTATATTTTATACCTATATCTATTATATCTATTTTGTCTATATTTTATATCTATATCTTTCATATCTATTATGTCTATATTTTATACCTATATATATCATATCTATTTTATCTATTATTTTATACCTATATCTATTAAATCTATTTTGTCTATATTTTATATGTATATCTATTATGTCTATATTTTATACCTATATCTATTATATCTATTATGTCTATATTTTATACCTATAATTATTATATCTAATATGTCTATATTTTATACCTATATCTATTATGTCTATATTTTATATCTATATCTATGGTATCTGTCTATATTTTATACCTGTATCTCTTGTATCTATTATGTCTATATCTTTTTTTTTTTAACAGGCTTAATTCACTTTTTTTTTCTTTTATAAAAAGCCTATGTTGTAGCCACAGCTGGAGCCTGGGTCCGCTGCACGGGGACTCTGGTGTGGGTCTTGACAAGGTGGTCAGTGAATTCCTGATATGTAGACTTGGTAAAGACTGTCTCCTTCCACAGGTCAGGGGTCAGGTAGCTGTAGGTCTTAGAGATGGCATCAAAGGTGGCCTTGGCGAAGTTGCCCAGGGTGGCAGTGCAGCCCCGGGCTGAGGTGTAGCAGTCATCAATACCAGCCATCATGAGCAGCTTCTTGGGCACAGGCGCTGAGACGATGCCAGTGCCCCTGGGTGCAGGGATGAGGCGCACCAGCACAGAGCCACAGCGGCCTGTCACCTTGCAAGGGACGGTGTGGGGCTTGCCGATCTTGTTCCCCCAGTAGCCTCTGCGCACCGGGACAATGGAGAGTTTGGCCAGGATGATGGCCCCACGGATGGCGGTGGCCACCTCCTTGGAGCACTTAACACCCAGGCCGACGTGGCCATTGTAGTCCCCGATAGCAACAAACGCCTTGAACCTGGTGCGCTGACCAGCACGGGTCTGCTTCTGCACCGGCATAATCTTCAAAACCTCATCTTTGAGAGAGGCCCCCAAGAAAAAGTCAACGATCTCAGATTCCTTAATGGGCAGAGAGAAGAGGTAGATCTCCTCCAGGGACTTGATCTTCATGTCCTTGACCAAGCGGCCCAGCTTGGTGACGGGCATCCACTCCTCATCCTCGGCCTTGCCTCCGCGAGCTCCGCGGCCTCGGCCCCGACCCCGTCCACTGCCGCGACCCCGGCCCCGTATGCCACTGCCGAAACCTCCGCGGAAGACACCGCGGTTCCCCATCCCAGGGCCACCAGGGCTTCCGGACAACCCCGCTGCACCGGCGTCATCAGCCATTTGGTGTTTTCTCGGAGAAGAAGCTAACGTCTATATGTTATACCTATATCTATTATATCTATTATGTCTATATTTCATACCTATACCTATTATATCTATTATATCAATGTTGTATACCTATATCTATTAAATGTATTATGTCTATATTTTATAACTTTATCTATTATATCTATTATGTCTATATCATATACCTATATTTATTATATCTATTATGTCCATATTTTATACCTATATTATATCTACTATGTCCATATTTTATACCTATAATTATTATATCTAATATGTCCATATTTTACACCTATATCTATTATGTCTATATTTTATACCTATATCTATTATGTTTATATTTCATACCTATATCTATTATATCTATTATGTCTATATTTTATACCTATATCTATTTTATCTATTATGTCTATATTTTATACCTATATCTATTATATCTATTATGTCTATATTTTATACCTATATCTATTGTGTCTATTAGGTCTATATTTTATACCTATATCTATTTATATCTATTATGTGTATATTTTATACGTATATCTATTATATCTATTTTGTCCATATTTTATACCCATATCTATTATATCTATTATGTCTATATTTTATACGTATATCTATTATATCTATTATGTCTATATTTTATTCTTATATCTATCTCTTATGTGTACATTTAATACCTATATCGGTTATATCTATTATGTCTATATTTTATACCTATATCTATTACATCTATTATGTCTATATTTTGTAACTATAGTATATCTAATATGACTAAATTCTATACCTATATCTATTATGTCTATATTTTACACCCATATTCATTATATCTATTATGTCTATATCTTATACCTATATCTGTTATATATATTATATCTATATTTTATATCTATAACTATATTACTATACCTATAGCTATTATATCGATTTTATCTATATTTTATACCTATATCTATTATATCTATTATGTCTATATTTTAGACCTATGTATGTTACATCTCTTATGTCTATATTGTATACTTATGGGTATTATATCTATTATGGCTATATTTTATACCTATATCTATTATATCTATTGTGTTTATATCTATTATGTCTGTGTTTTATAACTCCATCTATTATAACTATTATGTCAATATTTTATCCCTGTATCTATTATATCTATTATGTCTGTATTTTATACCTCTATTATATCTATAACGTCTATACTTCATACCTGTATCTATTATATCTATGATGTCTATATTTTTTACCTCTATTATATTGATAATATCTATATTTTATTTCAATATCAACTATATCTATTATGTCTATATTTTATACCTCTATTTATTATATCTATTATATCTATTATGTCTATATTTTATACCTCTATCTATTGTATCTATTATGTCTATATTTTTTACCTCTATTATATCTATTATGTCTATATTTTATAACTCTGTCTATTATATCTATTTTGTTTTTATTTTATACCTCTATCTATTATATCTATTATGTGCATAATCTATGCCTATATCTATTATATATATTCTTTCGATATTTTATACCTACGTCTAATATATCTATGGTGTCTATATTTTAATCCTATATCTATTATATCTATACTATGTATATTTTATGCCTATATCTATTATATCCGTTATGTCTATATTTTATAACTCAATCTATTATATCTTTTATGTCTATATTTTTTAACTATATCTATTATGTCTATTATGTCTACATTTTATACCTATATATATTAAATCTATTATGTCTACACATTATATCTCTATCTATAATATGTATCATGTCTATAATTTATAACTCTATCAATTATATCTATTATGTCTACATTTTATACCTCTATCTATTATATCTATGATGTCTATATTTTATACCTCTATCTATTATAATCGTATTTTATACCTATATACATTACACATATGTTTTTACCTATATTAATTATATCTATTATATTTATATTTTTTAAATTATATCTATTATATCTATGTTTTATACCTGTATCTATTATATCTATTGTCTATATTTTATACCTGTATCTATTATATCTATTTTTTATACGTATATCTATTATATCTATATTTTATACTTATATCTATTATATCTGCATTTTATACTTGTATCTATTATATCGATTATGTCTATATTTCATACCTATATCTATTATATCTATTTTGTCTATATTTTTTACCTATATCTATTATATCTATTATGTTTATATTTTATACCTAAATCTATTATGTCTATATTTTATAACTATATCAATTATATCTATTATGTCTATATTTTATACCTATATCTTTCATATCTATTATGTCTATATTTTATACCTATATATATCATATCTATTTTGCGATTATTTTATACCTATATCTATTATATCTATTATGTCTGTATTTCATACGTATATCTATTATATCTATCATGTGTATATTTCATATCTACATGATTATATCTATTATGTCTCTATTTTATACCTATATCGATTATTTCTATATTTTATAACTATATCTATTATATCTATTATATCTGTATTTTATACCTATATCTATTATATCTATTATGTCTATATTTTACACCTATATGTATTATATGTATTATGTCTATATTTTATGCCTGTATCTAGTATATCTATTATATCTATATTTTTTACTTATATCTATTATAACCATATTTTATACCTATATCCATTATATCTATATTTTTTACCTATATCTATTATATCTATTATATTTATATGTGATAATTATATCTATTATATCTATAATTTTTACTTATATCTATTATATCTATTGTGTGTATTTTATACCTGTATCTATTATATCTATTTTTTATACATATATCTATTATATCTATATTTTATACATATATCTATAATATCTAGTACGTCTAAATTTTATAACTATATCTATTATATCTATTATGTCTCTATTTTATACCTATATCTATTATGTCTATATTTTATAACTGTATTTATTATATCTATTATGCCTATATTTTATACCTATATCTATTATGTCTATATTTTATACCTATATTTATTATATCTATTATGTCTATATTTTATACCTATATATACTATATCTATTATGTCTATATTTTTTACCTATATCTATTATATCAATTATGTCTCTATTTCATACCTATATCAATTATACCTCTTATATCTATAATTTATACCTATATCTATTATATCTATTTTTTATACGTATATCTATTATATATATGTTTTAAACTTATATCTATTATATCTATATTTTATAACTGTATCTATTATATCTATTATGTCTATATTTTATACGTATATCTACTATGTCTATTTTGTCTATATTTTGTACCTATATCTATTATGTCTATTATGTTTATATTTTATACCTATATCTATTATGTCTCTAATTTATACCTATATCTATTATACCTCGTCTGTTTATATTTTATTCCAATATCTATTATATCTATTATGTCTATATTTTATACCTATATCCTTTATGTCTATATTTTATACGAATATCTATTATGTATATTATGTCTATATTTTTTACCGATATCAATTATATCTATTATATCTATATTTTATACATGTGTCTAGTATATCTATTATGTGTATATTTTATACCTATATCTATTATATCTATTATGTCTATATTTTATACCTATATCTATTATATCGATTATGTCTAAACATTATACCTATATCTATTATGTCTATATTTTATACCTATATCTATTATAACTATTTTGTCTATATTTTATATCTCTATCTATTATGTCTACATTTTACACCTATATCCATAATATCTATTCTGTGTATATTTTATACCTATATCTATTATATTTTTATGTCTATATTTTATACCTATATCTCTTATGTCTACAGTTTACACCTATATCTATAACATCTATAATGTCTATCTTTTATACCTATATCTATTATATCTAGTATATCTATATTTTATACCTATGTCTATTATATCTATTATGTGTATATTTTAAACCTATATCTATTATATGTATTGTTTCTATATTTTATACATATATCTATTGTATCTATTATGTCTATATTTTATACCTATATCTATTATATCTATTATGTCTATATTTTATACCTATATCTATTATGTGTATATTTTATACCTGTATCTATTTTATCTATTATGTCTATATTTTATACGTATATCTATTATGTATATATTTTATACCTATATCTATTATATCTATTATGTCTATATTTTATACCTATATCTATTATATTATGTGTATATTTTATACCTATATCTATTATGTCTGTATTGTATAGCTATACCGATTATATCTATTATGTCTATATTTAATACCCATATCTATTATATCTATTGTGTCTATATTTTACACCTATATCTATTATATCTATTATATGTATATTTTATACCTATATCTATTATAACTATGTTTTATACCGATATCTATTATATCTATATTTTATAACTTTATTATATCTATTATATTTATATTTTATAATTGTATGTATTATTTCTATATTTCATACCAATATCTGTTATATCTATTATATCTATATTTTCTACCTATATCTATTATATCTATATTTTATACATATATCTATTATATCTATTATATCGATATTTTTTACCTATATCTATTATATCTATATTTGATAGCCCTATCTATTATATCTTTTATTACTAAATTTTATATCGATATCTATTATATCTATTATGTCTATATATTATACCTATGTCTATTACATCTATTTTGTCTATATTTTATACCTATATCTAAAATATCTATTATGTCTGCATTTCATACCTATATCTATTATATCTATTTTGTCTGTATTTTTTACCTATATCTATTATGTCTATATTTTATAGCTATATATATTATATCTATTATGGCTATATTTTATACCTATATCTATTATATTTCTTATGTCTATATTTCATACCTATATCTATTATAACTGTTATGTCTATATTTTATAGGTATATCTATTATGTCTATATTTTATACCTATATCTATTATGTCTGTATTTTATACCTATATCTATTATGTGATATTTTATACCTATATCTATTATAACTATTAGGTGTATATATTATACCTATATCTATTATATCTATTATGTCTATGTTTTATACCTATATCTATTATATCTAATATGTCTAAAAATTATAACTATATCTATTATGTCTATATTTTATGCCTATATCTATTATATTTCTGTTTTATACTTACATCTATTATATCTATTATGTCTATATTTTATACCTTTATCTTTTATATCTATAATGTCTACATTTTATACCTATATCTATTATGTCTATTATATTAATATTTTATACCTATATCCATTGTATCTGTTATGACTATATTTTATACCTATATCTATTATATCTATTATGTCTATATTTTATACCTGTAGCTATTATATCTATTACTTCTATATTTTATACTTCTATCTATTATATCTTTTAAGTGTATAGTTTATAACTCTATTACATCAATTATGTCTATATTTTTTTACCTGTATCAATTATACCTATTTTGTCTATAATATATATATAAATATTATATTTATTATGTCTATATTGTATACCTACATCTATTATATCTATTATGTCTATATCTTAAACCTATATCTTTTATATCTATGATGTCTATATTTTATACCTATATCTATTATGTCCATTATGTGTATATTTTATACCTATATCTATTATATCTATTGTACCTATTATATCTATATTTTACACGTATATCTATTATATCTTTATATCTATATTTCATACCTATGTCTATATCCATTATATCTATATTTTATACCGATAACTATTATATCTATTATATCTATATTTTATACCTATATCTATTATATCTATTATGTCCATATTTTATAACTTTGTCTATTATATCTATGATGGGTATATTTTATAACTCTATCAATTATATCTATTATGTCTATATTTTATACCTCTATTATATCTTTTATGTCTATATTTTATACCTATATCTATTATATCTATTATGTCTATATTATATACCTATATATATTATGTCTATTATATCTATATTTTACAGCTATACCTATTATAACAATATTTTCTATATTTTATACGTATATCTATTATAACTATTATATCTATATTTTGTACCTATATCTATTGTATCTATATATTATACCTGTATCTATTATATCTATTATGTCTATGTTTTATACCTATATCAATTATATCTATATTTTATACCTATATGTATTATACATATATTTTATTCCTATATCCATTATATCTATTATGTCTACATTTTATACCTATATATATTATATCTATTATGTCTATATTATATACCTATATCTATTATACCTATTTTGTCAATATTTTATACCTATAACTATTTTATCTATATTTTATACCTATATCTATTGTATCTGTTTTATTTATATTTTGTTACTATATCTATTATTTCTATATTTTATACCTATATCTATTGTATCTATTATATCTATATTTTATATCTATATCTGTTACAATCTATTATGTCTATATTTTATATCTATATATATTATATCTATTATATCTCTTTTTGTACCTATATCTATTTTATCTTTATTTTATACCTATATCAATATCTATTGTGTCTATATTTCATCCGATATCTGTTATATCTATATTTTATACCTGTATGTATTATATCCATAGTATCTATATTTTATACATATATCTATATCTATTATATCTGTATTTTATATCTATATCTATTATATATTATATCTATATTTTATACCTATATCTATTATATCTATATTTTATTCCCATATCTCTTATATCTATATTTTATATCTATATCTATTATACCTAATATATCTATATTTTATACCTGTATCTATTATATTTATTGTGTCTTTATTTTATACCTATATGTATTATATCTATTTATTTATATTTTATACCTATATCTATTATATCAATTATGTCTATATTTTATACCTAAATCTATTATATCTATTATGTCTATATTTCATAACTATATCTGTTATAGCTATTATGTCAATATTTTATGCCTATATCTATTTTATCTATATTTTATACCTATATCTATTATAACCATATTTTATACCTATATACATTTTATCTATTTTTTTACCTATATCAATTATATCTATTATATTTATATTTTTTATAATTATATATATTATATCTATATTTTCCTCCTATATCTATTATATCTATTGTCTGTATTTTATACCTGTGTCTATTATATCTATTTTTTATACGTACATTATATCTATTATATCTATATTTATGCTTATATCTATTATATCTATATTGTATACCTGTGTCTATTATATCAATTATGTGTATATTTTATACCTATATCTAATATATCTATTTTGTCCGTATTTTATACCTATATCTATTATATCTATTATGTCTAAATATTATACATATATTTATTATATCTATCTTTTATACCTATATCTATTGTGTCTATATTTTATACCCCTATTATATCTTTTATGTCTATATTTTATACGGATATCTATTATATCTGTTATGTCTATATTTTAAACCTATGTCTATTACATCTATTGTGTCTATATTTTATACCTATATCTATAATATCTATTATGTCTGTAATTCATACCTATATCTATTATAACTTTTATGTCTGTATTTTATACCTATATCTATTATGTCTATATTTTATACCTATATCTATTATATCTCTTATGGCTATATTTTATACGTCTATTTATTGTATCTATTATGTCTATATTTTATACCTACATCTATTATAACATTTATGTCTATATTTTATAGGTATATCTATTATGTCTTTATTTTATACCTATATCTATGATGTCTGGTTTTTATACCTGTATCTATTATGTCTCTTTTTATACCTATATCTATTATGTATATTATATATATATTTTGTACCTATATCTATTATTACTATATTTTATACCTATATCTGTAATGTCTACATTTTACACATTTATCTATTATATCTGTTATATCTATATTTTATACCTATATCTATTATGTCTATATTTTATACCTATATCTATTATATCTATGATGTCTAGATTTTATAGCTATTATATCTATTATGTCTATATTGTATACCTATATCTAAAATATTTATTATGTCTATATTTTATACCTATAACTATTATATCTATTATGTCTATATCTATTATATCTTTTATGTCTATATTTCATACCTTTATCTATTATATCAATTTTGTCCCTATTTTATACGTATATCTCTTATATCTATATTTTATACCCGTATCTATTATATCTATTATGTCTATATTTTATAACTATATCTATTATATCTATTATGTCTATATTTTATACCTACATCTATTATATCCTTTATATCTATATTTTATACCTATATCTATTACATCTCTTGTTTATAACTATGTGTATTATATCAATTATATCTATTTTTTATAACTATATCTATTGTATGTATTATAATTATATTTTATACCTATATCTATTATATCTATATTTTATACCTATGTCTATTATATCTGTTATATCTATATTTTATACCAATATCTGTATCTATGATATCCATATTTTATACCTATATCAATTATATCTATTATATATATAATATATATCTGTTATATATATTATATCCATTTTTTATACCTATATCTATTATATCTATTATATCTATATTTGATACCTATATCTATTATGTCCATATTTTATACCTATATCTATGGTATCTATTATGTCTATATTTTATACCTATATCTATTATGTTTATATTTGATACCTATATCTATTATATCTATTTTCTATATTTTTTATCTCTATATGTATTGTCTATATTTTAAAACTATATTTATTATATATATTCTGTCTATATTTTATACATATATCTATTATATCTTTTATGTCTACATTTTATACCTATATCTATTATATCTGTGATGTCTATATTTTATACTTATATCTATTATATCTATTATGTCTACATTTTATACCTATATTTATTATATCTTTTATGTCTATATTTTATACCTATATCTATTGCATCTATTATGTCTGTATTTCATAGCTATATCTATTATATCTATTATGTCTATATTTTATACCTGTATCTATTATATCGATTATGTCTACATCTTATACATATATCGATTATATCTATTATGTCTATATTTTATACCTATACCTTTTATATCCTTTTTGTCTATATTTTATACCTATTTCAATTATGTCTATATTTTATTCCTATATCTATTATATCTATTATGTCTGTATTTTATACCTATATCTATTATATCTATTATGTCTATATTTTATACCTATATCTATTATATCGATAATGTCTATATCTTATACATATATTATATCTATTATGTCGATATTTTTTACCGATATCTATTATATGTATTATGTCTATATCTTATACATCTATCTATTATATCTATTATGTGTATATTTTATACCTATATCTTTTATGTCTATATTTCATACCTATATTTTTATATCAGTTATGTCTATATTTTATACCTATATGTATTATATCTGTTATGTCTATATTTTATACCGATATCTATTATGTCTGTGTTTTATACCTATATCTATTATATCTACTCTGTCTATATTTTATACCTATATCTATTATATCTATTATGTCTATATTTCATACCTATATCTATTATATCTACTCTGTCTATATTTTATACCTATATTATATCTATTATATCCATATTTTATACCTATATCTATTATACCTATTATGTCTATATTTTATATCTTTATCTATCTATTATGTCTATATTTTATACCAATATCTATTATATCTACTATGTCTGTATTTTATACCTATGTCTATTATATCTATTATATCAATGTTTTATATCTATATGTATTAAATTTATTATGTCTATATTTTATACCTATATCTATTATATCTATTATGTCTATATCTAATACCTATATCTATTATATCAATTATGTCTTTATTTTAAACCCATACCTATTATATCTATTATGTCTATATTTCATACCTATATCTATTATAACCATTATGTCTATACTTTGTACCTATATCTGTTATTTTATACCTATAACTATTATCATTATTATGTCTATATTTGATACCTATATCTATTATATCTATTATGTCTATATTTTACAACTCTATCTATTATATCTATTATGTCTATATCTTATACCTCTATTTATTATGTCTATGTTTTGTACCTATATCTATCATATATATTATGTGTATATTTTATACCTATATCTATTATATCTATTATATCTATATTTCATACCCATATCTATTATATCTATTATGTCTATATTTTATACCTATATCTATTTTATCTATTATGTATATATTTTATACTTACATGTATTATATCTATTATGTCTATATTTTTTACCTATATCTATTATATATATTATGTCTATATTTTATACCTATTTCAATTATGTCTATATTTTATTCCTATATCTATTAAGTCTATATTTTATACCTCTATCGATTATATTTATTATGTCGATATTTTATACCTATATCTATTATATCTCTTATGTCTATATTTTTTACCTGTATCTATTATTTCTATTATGTTTATATTTTATACCTATATCTCTTATGACTATATCTTATAACTATATCGCTTATATCTATTATGTCTATATATTATACCTATATCTGTTATACCTCTGATGTCTATATTTTATACCGATATCTATTATATCTATTATGTCTATATTTTATACCTATATCTATTTTGTCTATATTTTATACCAATGTCTATTATATCTATTATGTCTACTTTTTCTATCTTTATCTATTATATCTATTATGTCTGTATTTTTTTCCTATATCTATTATATCTATTATGTCTATATTTTATGCTTATATCTATTATATCCACTATATCCATATTTTATACCTATATCTATTATGTCTATATTTGAAACTTATATCCATTATATCTATATTTTTTACCTATATCTATATCTATTATGCCTATATTTTATACCTTTATCTATTATATCTTTATATCTATATTTTATACCTATATCTATATCTATTATATCTATATTTTATACTTATAACTGTTATATCTATTATATTTATATTTTATAATTATATCTATTAAATCTATATTTTATACCTATATCTATTATATCTATTGTCTATACTTTATAACTGAATATATTATATCTATTTTTTATACGTGCATCTATTATATCTATTATATCTATATTTTATACCTGTATCTACTATGTCTTTTATGTCTAAGTTTTATAACTATATCTATTATATCTATTATGTCTATATTTTATACCTATATCGATTATATCTATTATGTCCATATTTTATACCTATATCTATTATGTCTATATTTTATACCTATATCAATTATACCTATTATGTCTATAATTTATACCTATATCTATTATATCTATTATGTCTATATTTCATACCTACATCCTTTATATCTATTATGTCTATATTTTATACCTATATCTATAACGTCTATGTTTTATACCTATATCTATTATATCTATTATGTCTATATTTTATACCTATATCTATTATGTCTATTATGTCTGTATTTTATACCTATAATTATTATATCTATTATGTCTATATTTTATCCCTCTATCTATTATATCTATTATGTCTATATTTTATAATTCTATCAATTATATCTATTATGTCTATATTTTATACCTCTATTATATCTATCATGCCTATATTTTTTACCTATATCTATTGTATCTATTATGTCTATATTTTATACCTATATCTATTATGTCTATTATGTCTATATTTTATACCTATATATATTATATCTATTATGTCTGTATTGTATACCAATATCTCTTAAGTCTATATTTTATACCTATATATATTATATCTATTGTGTCTATATTTTATACTTATATCTATTATGTCTATATTTTATAACTATATCTATTATATCTATTAAGTCTATATTTTATACCTATATTTATTGTATCTATTATGCCTATATTTTACAACTATATCTATGATATTTATTATATCTATATTTTATACCTATATCTATTATATCTATTATGTCTATATTTTATACCTATATCTATTATGTCTATATTTTATACCTTTATCAATAATGTGTATATTTTATACCTATATCTATTATGTCTATATTGTATACCTATATTTATTATATCTATCAGATTTGTATTTTATCATTATATCAATTATATCTATATTCTATATGTATATCTATTATATCTATTATATGTATATTTTATACCTATATCTATTATATCTATATTTTATACCTTTATGTATTATATCTATTATGTCTATATTTTATACCTATATCTATTATACCTCTTATGTCTATATATTATACCTGTATCTATTATATTTATTGTGTCTATATTTTATACCTCTATCTATTATGTCTATATTTTATATGTTTATCTATTATATCTATTATGTCTATATTTTATACCTATATCTATTATATCTATTATGTCTGCATTTTATGCCTATATCTATTATATCCACTATATCTATATTTTATACCTATATCTATTATATCTATATTTGATACCTGTATCCATTATATCTATTTTACTCTATTTTATACATATATCTATCATATCTATTATGTGTATATTTTATGCCTATTTCTATTATATCTATTATATCCATATTTTATACTTATACCTATTATAACCATATTTTATACCTATATCCATTATATCTATATTTTTTTCCTATATCAATTATAACTATTATATTTATATTTTATAATTATATCTATTATATCTATATTTTATACCTATATCAATTATATCTATTGTCTATGTTTTATACCTCTATCTGTTTTATCTTTTTTTCTACATATAACTATTATATCTATTATATCTTTATTTCATACCTATATCTATTATATCTATAAATTTAACTGTATCTATTATATCTATTGAGTCTATATTTTATACCTATATCTATTATATCTATTATGTCTCTATTTTATACCTATATCTATTATATCTATTATGTCTGCATATTATACCTATATCTATTATGTCTATATTTTATACCTATACCTATTATAACTGTTATGTCTATATTTTATAACTATGTGTATGTCTATATTTTACACCTATATCTATATCTATTATGTCTATATTTTAAAAGTATATGTAATGTCTATATTTTATATCTATATCCATTATATATATTATGTCTATATTTTATATCTTCATCTATTATGTCTATATTTTACACCTATATCTATTATATCTGTTTTGTGTATATTTTACACGTATATCTATTATATCTTTATGTCTACATTTTATACCTATATCTATTATATCTATTATGTCCAAATATTATACCCATATCTACTATGTCTATTTTTATAACAATATCGATTATATCTATTATGTCTATATTTCATATCTTTATCTATTATATCTATTATGTCTATATTTTATACCTATATCTGTTATAACTAATATGCCTATATTTTATACCTATATCTATTATATCTATTATGTGTATTTTTTATACCTATATCTATTATATCTATTATGTCTGTATTTTATACCTATATCTCTTCTGTCTGTATTTTACACCTATATCTATTATATCTATTATGTCTGTATTTTATTCCTATATCTATTATATCTATTATGTCTGTATTTTATACCTATATCTATCTTATTATTATACCTATATCTATCTTATCTATTATGTCGATATTTTATACGTATGTCTATGATGTCTATATTTTATACCTATATCTATTATGTCTATATTTAATACCTATATCTATTATATCTATTATGTCTATATATTGTACCTATGTCTATTATGTCTACATTTTTTACCTATATCTATTATATCTATTATGTCTATATTTTATACCTGTATCTATTATATCTATTTTTTATACGAACATCTATTTTATCTATTATATGTCTATTTTATACCTATTATATCTATAATGTCTGTATTTTTTACCTATATGTATTATGTCTATATATTATACCTGTATCTATTATATCTATTAGGGCTATGTTTTATACCTATATCTACTATATCTATTATGTCTATATTTTATACCTATATCTATTATGTCTATATTCTATACCTATATCTATTATATCTATTATGTCTTTGATTTAAAACTATACCTATTATGTCTGTGTTTTATACCTATATCTATCTTTATTTCATACCTAAATCTATTATGTCTATTATGTCTATACTTTAAAACTGTATCGATTATATCTATTATGTCTATAGTTTATACCTATATCTATTATATCTATTTTGTCTATATTTTATACCTACATTTATTATATCTATTATGTTTATATTGTATTCCTATATCTATTATGTCCATATTTTTTACCTATATGTATTATATCTATTATGTCTATATTTTATACCTATATCTATTATGTCTACTATGTGTATATTTTATACCTATATCTATTATATCTATTATGTCTATATGTGTACCTAAATATATATTGTGTGTATTTTATATCTCTATCTATTATATCTATTATGTCTATATTTTATACGTATATCTATTATACCTGTTATGTCTATATTTTAAATCTATATCTATTATATCTATTATGTCTATATTCTATCCGTATATCCATTATATCTGTTATGTCTATATTTTATATCTATATCTATTATATCTATTAAATCTCTATTTTATTACCATATCTATTATATTTATTATGTCTACATTTAATAACTATATGGATTATATCTACTATGTTTATATTTTATATCTCCATCTATTATAACTATTATGTCTATATTTTAAACATATATCAATTTTATCTATTATGACTAAATTTTATACCTATGTATTATGTATTTATTTTACACCTAAATCTATTATATCTATTATGTCTATATTTTATAACCATATCTATTATATCTATATTTTACACCTATATCTATTATATCTATTGTATCTATATTTTATATCTATATCTATTATATCTATATTTTATACCTATATCTATCTTATCTATTATGTCGATATTTTATACGTATGTCTATGATGTCTATATTTTATACCTATATCTATTTTATCTATTATGTCTATATTTTATAACTATCTCTATTAAATCTATTATGTCTATATTTTATATCTATATCTATTATGTCTATATTTTATACCTATATCTATTATATCTAATATGTCTCTATTTTATACCTATATCTGTTATATCTATTGTGTCTATATTTTATACCTATATGTATTATATCTATATTTTATACCTATATCCATCATATCTATTATTTCTATATTTTAAACTTCTATCTATTATATCTATTATGTCTATATTTTATACCTATATCTATTATATCTATTATGTCTATATTTTATACCTATATCTATTATAACTGTTATGTCTATATTTTATAGGTATATCTTTTATGTCTATATTTTATACCTATATCTATTATGTCCGTATTTTATACCTGTATCTATTATGTCTTTATTTTATACCTATATCTATTATATCTATTATGTCTATACTTTAAAACTGCAGCTATTATATCTATTATGTCTATATTTTATACCTATACCTACTATATCTATTATGTCTATATTTTATATCTATATCCATTATATCTATTATGTCTAAATATTATACCTATGTCTATTATGTCTATATTTTATACCAATATCTATTATGTCTATATTTTATACCTATGTCTATTATATCTATTAGGTCTATATTGTATACCTCTATTATATCTATTATGTCTATATTTTATACCTATATATATTATGTCTCTATTTTATACTATATCTATTATATCTATTAAGTCCATATTTTATTACCTATTCTATTATGTTCTCTATTTATACCTATATCTATTAATATCTTTATGTCCTTATATTTGATACCTGATACCGTTATGTTCTGTAATTTTATACCTATTATTTAACTATTATATACTATATCATCATCTTATTCATTTATACCTATACTTCGATATATCTATTATGTCTTATTTTTATAACGTATGATCTATATTCTAATGTCTTACGTTTTATACCTCCATTATGTATTATGTCTATATTTTGACGTACCTAGTATCTTTATACATATTATAGTCTATATTTTATATTTAAACGCTATATTATATATCTATATGTCTCATATTTTATACCTTACTTTATCTATTTATGTCATATTAACCTCGTATCTATTCTATCTATTAGTCTATATATTGTAACTATGTCCCTTTAT